>NC_051210.1:36079499-36379499 GCF_015220075.1 Falco rusticolus | reverse complement strand
TTCACTCTTACTTTGACATTGTAACTTTACAAACGGAAGTCACAGTCTTTGCAGCACAGAGTCTGTTGCAGACCCTAAAACTCAAGAGGGTGTTTCCTCTTGCCATCATTAAAAGACTTGTCATTCATTAAAGGGCTAGAAAATTATGACAATGTGTGCTGGCTACACAGACACAACACAGACTCTAGATACGAGTTCGTTTCTCCACCTTCAAACGCTCTCCCCTTGAACTCTTTCCTGTAAAGGGGAACTGCAAATTGGAAATGGAAGTGTGCAGTGTCTCACCTAGGGAAAACCACGTGTAAATACAAGAGAAGGAGCTTGGGAGGGAGAGACATTACTTATTGTTCCCTCCCACCCCGGCACCGTAGACTCTGCAGGGCTTGTGTAGGGGCAGAGGAGCTGTGGCTGGCTGCTAGAGATCATAGGCTGATGCGTCTGTAACCCACACAATGCTTGGGGCTACGGGTTTACCTCCATCTTCCGATGTGACACAGAGATTAAAGACAGAGGGTGTTAGAGAGTCATCTGGACAGAAATCAGGTCACCTCACAACTTGCCACCACCACAATTAAGGTTCCCTTTTCATAGGATGGGCTAACACTCAAACTGGAGCTCTTCCCAAAGATCTAATCTACCTTTTACCAGTTGATAAAATTAAAAGAGAAGTGTTAAGTAACTTGCCTAACAGTTCTTGAATGTGCTTTAACACAAAGAGCCCATGAATTCTTAACTATTGATTGCTACCTTCCCTGCAGCAGCTGGAGAAAGAAATCGGTTCAGACTAGACGGTGGTTTAGAGTTTCCCACTGGGCTGGGAGAGACACATGTCAGCCTCTGGCTCACAACAGGCCGGAGAGGAACTTGATCCCGGGTGAAGCAGGTCTCAGTACTGCTGTCCTTTATAGTGGAAAGGGAAAGAGCACAACAGAATTCAGTTGTGTTGCGATGCAGGGGGATATAGGCCTGTGGACAACAAACCCGTGCTTCCCTCTGCCCTGACAAGGACATTCTCATCACTGCAAGCACTACCACCCAGCACCTCCTCCTTGCCAGCTCTGCTCTCACACCTTGGAATGTAATAGTTGTAACTGATTTCAAATTAATCCATACTGGAACACAGTAGAATGTTATGGTCTTATTTACTTTCTGTAAACCCTTAATAAGGGCAGACAGAGAGACTGGATGACAGGTTAATGTTCAGAACTGCCTTGAGCCTGGGATATTCTGCACCCAGCCAAAACAACACCCAGCTTGCATGATCTGCAGCTGTGAAATACAGATGGAATTAATACAGCTAGTATGTTCTTATTCATATAGTCACTTCAGAAGAAAATACTTCTAATGGAATGAATCCCGAGTACTAGATAAGACGAATAAGATTTCCCCAATGACTACTTTCAATCTTTGTTTACAACATCAAAAAAAATCTGAGACTCAATTATTTATCTACCCATTATTTATTCATTCACCTAGTAGTATCTCAGTAAACTAGCATGTGGTTTGGCTGCTCAGTTTTCCCCTAAGGATTCTGGCCAAACACTCCTGCACAAAGGAAAGCTGGAGAGTATTTTCATTTGAAAAAACAAAGAAAGCAGCCATATCTTTTCAAATCTCTTTCATTATGGCTTTAACTGGTGATGGACATATTCCAGACAGTCTAGTTCAAGCTTGGTTAAAGTCTTCAAATGTTTGGAGACTTCTGAAGTACCGTAGTGCTTTATTGTGCCCCTGAAAGTGGCTCCCAGAAAACCTTCTTATCTCTGGAATACACTGAGAAGGTGTATTTGATTACACATTCCAAATACAGAGGAAAAGGAATGAATGTGGGCTTACACACACACACACATACACACACACAGAGACACAGACAAAAAACCCCTGCCACTATAAACTGAACTAGTTTATTTGAGGATATTGTTATTCTCAGAAAGTGTAACTCGCAACTCCAGCAGGCTTGTTTGGCCCCACTCTGAGTTCCCCTTTCTTGCGTTTTGCCTGAGAGTCACAGCTCCTACCCTAACTATGCAAAACCTGCTGCTTTCACTTCACATCATTTCCCTGAAATTCATTCCTCTCTATCACTTGGGGGGTTTTTTTGAGTGAAGGAAAAAAAATATGATCATCCACAACAAACAAAGTGTCAGGTTTTGTCTCTCATCATTATTAAAAAAGGCAAAATCTGTGGGGAAGTAAGGAATTGAACAAAATTTGGTCAGGCTGGTAAAGAAAAGTATTCAGAATGTGATAAAATCCTTCCATAAACCTGGGTCAATCTTCACCATTAAAGTATCTCACATCTCTAGTCTTGACCTACCACCTTGTAAACCATTTATAGCCAGAGTTCAGCATGAATGCACCAAAGCTCAGCCAACAGTGACTACCTATTAAAGTAAACAAAGAGGGGAAAAACAAACAACCCCAGCTCTCAGTGTAATAAACATAGCAGGGAGGGTCTGAGGGGCAGTGACATACCTTCCTTACTAAAGAAGAGAGATGCTAAGAGGTAGGAAAATCTGAATGAACTGAGGTAGCATAGCAAAAAAACCTATTTGGTGAAAGAATGAGATTTGGGGCAGAACTGAGCCATATTCAACCATTCAGGTAATCCATATTTTAAACACAGTTGGTATATTCTGAGAAAAACTATGGGTCACTAAGACTATATTATCTGGATATCTAGAAGCTCTGAAGTGCTAGAAAACCACATCAGTCACTGTAGTCTGTAATAAATTCTATATGTGAAATGGGATATAAAAATCATGATGAAAAGGTTATAAACTGGATTTAGAAATGGAAGTCTTCACAATACTGACATATAAAGCAAGACAGCATACTCTATGATAAAGCAGTTTAACTATGACTGTAGTGTATGGCTAAAAAATATCTTTTTTTTTTTCAAGTCATCATCTTCTCAAGAGGAGAGAATAAATATTGTGGAAGGTGCACAGAGAAGGTTGTTTTCATTTATAGCAAGACAAATTAATCCATTTGTTATGACCACTGACACTTTATTTCCAGGTCCCAAGGATTATTTGTAAAGTGATCTGAGATCCCAGGAGGTAGGGTAAAGCACCGAGTCCAAAATACTACAGTATTATAACACTGCATTGAGAATTAATTTCATCCTGACTATCATTTAAATCAAAATGAAGGACTAAGTGTCGTTCTTGTGGCAAGAAGATTTTGCCTTGTCTTTGTGTTCAATTGAAATTTACTCTATTGTATATTTATTATAATATGCAATTATAAAGGAGTATGGTTAAAGAATTCAAATAATTACAGTTTTTGTAAGAAAGCAAAACCTCTCTAATGACTCTGTAGTTAATGTACTGTAATTCAGGAATCCAAAAGATCTAGAGATTTCAATAAACTGAAATATTTAATTGCATTTGCTTTGTTTCAGGCATGTCCTGCATTTACTTTCTCAGCAATCCTCTTTAGACAGTCATTTTACCTAAAACTAACATAATTGAGCATAATTTTAATAATGTATGTTGTGACGTGTCTGACCAGAATGGTTGTATATAACTTAAATTTTCTCATGTCAAAAAAAAAGGACAATAAATGAATTAATGGTACTTCAGGATTCTAGGCCTTTATGTCATATTCATCCACTTCACAGTATGACATCCACCTCACAGTATTATGTCACAGTGGTCAAACATAAGCCATGACAAAATTAATACCTAGAGAGAGACACACACTTTCGCTGAGCTGACTTACTTCCCTAAGAACCCTTGTAAGTCCTGGTAGTATCAATGATGTCAATGACACTTAGAGGGCTCAGTACGCACAACACTTTTAAAACTGGAATATCTGGCTTCTGGAAAAACAAAAACTCTTATGACTCCCAGCTCACATACTTTCTCGTGCTTGCACTACGCTTAGCTGTGCAAAGCAAGCTGATAAAAGCCTCTGTCGTGCCATTGCCCAGTCTTGCTACAGTTGCTCTGGAATGGAACTAAACAAACCACCATAAAGCCTAAGAGCTCTAAATCACAAACCATGAACAACATCCTAAGGGCTCGTGTCCCATTCAAGCTCTGCAATCAAACTAGCAATACCAGCAGGACTGGGAAACAAATAAATAACTTGCTACTGGATCTCATCTAGGCATAGGACAAAAGGGAGGTCGATTTCCTCCACTGCCAGTGTGCCATTTTAAATAGGAAGAGTAACTGCAATAAAAATATTCATGCTTTGATGTTTTCTGTAAAAGAAGAAAGTCCTCTCACAATCTGGAAAGCTCAGAGGTGGACACCAACATACCAGGTACTGACAGCTGCACGTAGCCTAGTAATGATACATGCCTAAAGACAAGGCTTAAACTGGCTGCTTCACTTCAGAAAGACTGGAGAAAGCTTGATCAAAACCCATTGTTAGTTCTCAGGGATGCCTTTTATGCCATGCTTACATGTTTACTTGTAAACTCTTTACATGTACTCTTGTAAACTGTACTCTTAAATTCTCTACTACTTCTTTGAACAATTCCTTACTGACAAGATAGACAGCGACATTTCATGGTATCCAGTTCTGAAGGTATCTTTCAGTGGAACTTGCAAAAAATTCATTCTCAAACTGCCCCTGCCTATCATCTTCCTTTCCCCACCGCCCCCACACCCCCACCCCCCACCCCTGTAAGCTCATTATGCTTAATATTTCAGTGGACTCCACTAGGGATTTATTATAAATTTTTGTATCTTAGCCACATGAAGAGGCATTGGGTTGAGAGGGGGTTTTTAGATGTTGTTTTCCAATTGAGCATTAAGTGCCCATTGTAGCACTAAATCCCTCATGGTGTAACAGATGCCTTTGTAATTTAATTCATGCAAGTTCCATGAATATTTATGTATATTAGTTAAAAACAATTCAGCTACAGTAATACTGTTCTGTGTTCCCTAGTCAACAAATAAGAAGTGCTCCCCTTGCCACATGCTTATCTCTCAGTTATTAATGTACAATAACAAATTCCAAACTCTCAGCTGGAAACATTATATTGTAATTGCTTAGTAGGCTATTAGGGCATACCTGTCTGTCAGAATCAAAAATGTTATGGGAAGAGCATGATTGATTTCTTGTGCCATCTCGTGGAAAAATTACTAATTGCAAGACGATCTCAAACTATTTGATGTTGTTCTGCATAAGCAGAAACGTCAGGAACATGGCTCAAGCCAGCTTTGCTTCCTACGTGAAAAATCTGTTGCCTGTAAAGTAGTAATCAGGTTTGTTAACATTTTGGTCAGTCAACCTAAACTCAGTTGCTTATCTTTCTAGATGACTTGTGGATTGTGCAGTCTCCATCATAAAGCTCTGATTTATTTTCCTTGCTACAAACTATTTTTAGATCTTCCTTCATGTTCAGATTTATACAGAAAGGTAATATGCTGCTTTTAAAATTAATTCCACAACAGAAGTATATATTCTGACCTGGACTGCTGGTTGGAAGCAATTATTTTTTTTTCCCAGTGCTTTCTTGAAAATCACAGACTAATTGTTCTAACAATAAATATTCATTGATTGCTTAATTAAACTTATTAAAATGCAAATTAAAATCCCAAACCAATGACAATAATTAAAAAAAGAACACATTATCAAAATGATGAAAGATCAGATTTAACTTTTTCCATTATCCAATATAATGTCAATTAAGTATAATTGGAAAATGAGTGAGCACAAAAGAAGTCTGAAAACAGCTTTTGCCATAGCAACTTAAACAGGACTGTGTTACCTCAACAGAGCTCTGAAGAAGACTACAGAGCACTCTTCTGCAAGGGGTTTAGGTCATCTTTGTGTTCTAGGTCCACTTGCAGTCCATCAAAACTTGAAACGCAAGCTAAATCTTCTGTCTTCCCTCTTCCAGCCATACCGTATTCCATCTGTAGGAAACCTCAACATTTACCTAAATCCTGTATCTTTAATCTATAGACACTTGCTAAACTACATTCACAGAAGAACTTGGATGATAAGCTCTAGGAAACCCCTGCGAGAGTGTGGTGGAATAACAAAAATGCTTGAGGATTTAACCATGCAGCTCTTTTTAGCATTAATGTGAGTCAATAAAGTTAATCTCTATATTCTACTTCAAAACTACATGTGAGAGGGTTTGAAT
Source organism: Falco rusticolus (assembly GCF_015220075.1). Taxonomy (NCBI): domain Eukaryota; kingdom Metazoa; phylum Chordata; class Aves; order Falconiformes; family Falconidae; genus Falco; species Falco rusticolus. The sequence continues at coordinate 36,373,387 of NC_051210.1, read as the reverse complement.
TGTTTCCTTTTATTTACGGTTATCTTTTGATAATGTTTCAGAGTATGGATACTACCAAACAAGATGACAGCAGAACTCAGCACCCTTTGCTCATTGTAAAATGAATTCAGATTGCCCCGGTGCATTTTATTCTGGCAAATATTTCAGGGACTGCTCCATCCCACTTTTTCCTTCCCATATCTCACCTCAGGAGTAACATGCCCTTTTGCCATATTTGTGCTTCTTTGCAGAGCAGATGTTGCGCTTTTATGCTGCACAGACGATGTCAAGATGAACAAACTGAGTGATTATTTAAATAAAAGCCACTTGACATGCCAGGCTATTGTGCTAACATATTGTTGCACTGACCTTCTTCAAATTATACTGTTCAAATTCCTCTGACCTAATAAATGCCTTGAGTGCTTTGCTGTTGCTGCAATACCTTTGTGCTATAAAGCATGCTGGACCTGTCAGAGGGACATCAGTGCTTAGGGGGGAGAGCAGTTATTCTTTTGACCGTGTCAAGATCTCATTACATGTGGGTCGATCACAATATGAAGAAACACAGAAAGCATATACTGTTTGTGGGAAAAAACTATAGCTCCACAGAGCTCATGGCTACAGCTCTGACCCCTGAGTCAGTGGCATAAAGTCTTTGCCTGTCCTTCTTCTTGGCCCCTTTTCTTAACCCACCGCTGTGAGTGGGCTCAGACAAGAAACAAGATGCAGCCCTAGCACCTGTATCACCTTGGTCTCAAGCATGGAGTACACTAGGAAAGAGCACACAGGCTTAAGTTCCAGGCTGGCTGCTCTCAACACCTTTGCTGTGCACCCTTGTTTCCAGCAGCTTTTGCAACCTCAACAGCAAGGCCACAAATAGCAATGTGATGAATTGCGATATCTTTGTACAGGTCTAGTCCAGGTCACACTGATGTGAGAGCTGCCATGAGCTAGTTTTACTCTGACACAAGTAGTTCACTTCTTAACATGGGACACAGCTTATATACCATTCTATGTAACGTAAACCTATGGAAAGATTTGCTCCAGTACCATCTTTCACATCATTACCAAAACCAGACCTGTGATAGGTAGTTGTTGATGTTTCTTTAATAGGAACAGAAGTGAAGTCACATTTCAGTCACACAGATAATAACAAGACTATAAAATAAAAGCGCTGACAAAGTACAAACAAATATGCTCCCTTCCTTTCAGAATGTTTAATGTAGGTTCTTTTGTAACAAGAATTCATGTAGGTTCACTTTCCCACTTGTTTTTTGCTGCTACTGTATACCTGCTGCAAATAACATGGTTTTCTGGTCAAAATCTTCCACTCAGTATTGAATTGTAATAGCATTATTCGATGTCAAAATTTTATCCCTGACACCTCCCCAAGTAACTTTCCTGCCTTGCCTCAGACCTGGTCCCCAGATCTGTATGGGCTGAGGATCCCTCTTCTGCTTCAGCATCACTTCCAGGCCCCAGATCCATTCTCTTGTCCATGTGGATTTGGACAGATTGTAGATGGGTAAGGCAACCGAACATCTGGATTTCTTGTGTTGCCAGCCTTAACATGCAAAAATACTAACTACTGAAAATTACAAGGTCTGAACAAATGAAGTTGAGTCAAAGGAACTTTTCTCTTGTTTTTGAGGCTTCAAAGGCCTGTTGAATCTCATTTTCCAGGTTGTCTTTGAAGGATAAAGTACTGATACAGCTTCCTGCCTCCAGGTGCAGGGTTTCAGGATTCTACCAGATATTATGTGTGAGATTTAGTAATGCTGTAGTTCCTGCAGCCCATTAAAAATTAAATCTAAGTACTCTTGACATAAAGAAGTCAATAAAGATTTCTGAGGTCAGCCCAAGTTGTAGGGCAATTTGGTAACTATGTTAATAGAGCCATATCCAAGGAACCAAAGTACATAATCAGAGTAATAATGATTCTGCAATACAAATTAAATGGTTAATAACATGTAAACAGACCCACAGTTTTCAGATTACATCATCAGTAACAACTGTGCAACTCTGATGCCATCAGAGGGAATGCACATACAGACCTAAATGGAAATTGCCAAACTGTCCTGCTGACAGGGAAGAAAGGGAGGAGAGCTGCATTCGCACCCTTCCAGCTGTGTAGCCTCTGCAAGGTTAACAGGAGTGGAAGGTAGTACAAACTTAATGTTGCCGTTGCAAAACCTGCCAGTTTTCCATGTTCACATTTCACAGTGTTGATAATACTTAACTTTTCTTCTCTACCCTCTTATTTGCTGTCAGGAATTTTCTTTCCAATACATTCCTCCACTGCTTCTTGACATGCTTTGTTTCTGTTATTTAATCTCCTTGTACGTAAAGCAGCAGTGGTGTGCAAAGTGTCATTGCTCGCCTCAGAGAGGACATGGCATGACTTTATAGTTTCCCTAGTCCTACAGGGAACCACAACTCACGTTGGTCCTTTGTATCTAAGCTGTGTGCATAAAGCATAGGGTATGACCACCTATGCCCCATGGGTACAACGTTGGCCACGATGCCCTTATCTTGTATGTTGCAGCTGAAAAGGTGTCAGCTTCAATGTTGAAGACTCTTGTTAATATAAGTCTATGCAACGTCCGGACAGTGATACGTATTTACAAAGTGTTTTGGTGATTCTTTCTCACACAGTTATAAATTATTTTTTAGATGAGAGCTTTTTACACTTGATGAATAGCAGATGATTGTCACTACTTTACTGTTTAATTTTTAATTTAATTTGAAGTATAATTCTCCATCTATAAAGTGCTCTGAGACTACTAAGAAATTAATCACATTAAATGAACTTCATTATAAATCATTATCTTTACATGACATTCAAAAGTATGCACTGGAAGAAATTAATGCATCAAAGCAGGATTCCTAATGTTTCATTTAAACAGAAAATGTATTTCAGAATTAATTAAAATGAGAAAACACTAACTGAGTTTTGAAATTGTTTGTTTGGAACTCCTGTACCAAAGTTATATAAAACCCAAGCTTATACTTAGTAAGAGTATAAAAATTTGTAAACCCTGTGAAATTTTACACTTATGCATTAGTGTCAACTTCATTCTATTAAAAAACTTGAAAAGGGTTACAAATCTGAGCAGTGACCTGCAGTCTTATACTGCATATGAACTTCCACTAATTACATTTAAGAATATGAAAAGCCAGTAATGCACAATGAAAGCCAACAGAAACTTTGCTTTACACTTTCTACATAAAACCATGACATCTTCATACTGGAAAGAACACCACCAAACAGAGAAAATGTAAATATTAAACATCCTTTTAAATTGCCATTAAACTACACCTCTTGGGGAAAAAGGTAGAAAATTAAAATAAATAGATAAAATATGAAGCATATATTGGAAGCTACATTTTGTAATCACTGTTTAGTCTCCTGGTAAAATCTAAACCTTTGGAATAAGAAAGGAAAAGAAACAAACTAGCTCTGAACTAATAGGGAAGCTGCCTATTTTCTGTAAACATGGATATTTGCAAGTATTTGGGTGCAGTGAGAGTAACCAAAGGCAATAGGTTGAATATCCAGTCTATTCAGCTGATGCAGCTACGCAGAATATTTGTACTTAAACAGAAACCCACAAATTAAAAAGACATAACTTTTTAGACTAGCCTTCAAATAAAGTTTTAAATTATTTCAAAACAAATCACAGAGTTTGAATTTCAGTAGAAGGCTTCTTGTGTCAGTCTTTCTGCTAAATGGTCAAACATTTAGAGGTACTACATATTTAACTACATTATGTAGCCTACATTAAACTATGGTGGCCACTGTTTTGGTTAGGTTAGGAACAAGAATGAAAAATATAAATCTGAAAGGTTAAGCTTGTCAAAAATTTTCAAAAATCTGTCAAACCACAAATAAGTGCTGAGAATGATATGCTACAGTGAAATGTTGGAAACCAACACAATTTAGATTTTAGACCACTCAGCTCTTCAGAAATATTATAAAGGAAGAGGTATACAAAATACAGATCTAAATCTGTAATTGCAAATACAGTATTAGAGCATTTTTTTACATGGAATTTCAGTGGTTTATTGATAAAAATGTTTGCTAAGGGAAGGGAATTCTACTTTCTGCACATCTACTGAACAAACGGAAGAGAACGCACAATAAAAACTACCTTGAGCCATACTAACTAGATTTAAACTTAATATGCAAGCTAATTCTTAGAATTCAATAAGGTTTTAACAAAAGTTTAAAATTTTCACCCAGCTGGTTTTTGAAATTTTAAGGAAGTCTTAAAATTATCAACAAAGACTTCCTATAATAAAACCAAAGAGCTTTTCTCAGTTGGAGTGGACTCACTTATGTATCCTCATTGTGAAAGGGGAAGAAGGGAGTTTATTTTTCTGCACCCTTATTTTGCTATGCATAGGCAGACATTTCATGGTCAACAACTGAGAGCATGAAATACTAATGTACAGAGTCCAAACAGCACAGACTTAAATGCTTTGTTATTCTTAGCTGGTTTATGCTTACTTGACGAGGCAAAGGTCTACAAAATGAGTATTTTACAACCCTAGACCAAATCCCAAAAAAGGCAACATAGCTGCCCCTGACCCTACACATTAAAAAAAAAAAAAAAAAAAAAAAAAGCCGAGTAGAAGGACTGCCTTTATTTTGCTCCAAAATAAATATTTACTTGCTTTTTCAAAAGAGAGAGGGAGGAGGGAAGGAAAACACTGGCTTAATGGAGTGTAAAAGGAAAGAAAGTTTGTAAGTTCCTGCATTTGTCCTTCCCTAGAGATTTATCTCATTTAAATGCAAAACCCAGTCATGGAAAATGGGAAAAATAAAAGCTTTGTGAATGTAGGCATGAAAAATACTTATACTTGTAGTAAACAGTGATGAGTCAATATCTACTTATTTGGAAGATTGATTTGGTATAATATAAAACCACAGGGATTTATTCAAGTCTGAATCTCTGGAAGCTGGTAAGCACCGTACCTTTACTGTTCCTCTCCATGATAATCCTCAATGGGAACTTTTCTGTGCAACAGTGAAGTGTCACTAAGGTCATTATGTGGTATTTAATTATTAAGCCAGAAAAATGGAGCATCGCAAACTTATCTCTGATGTAAATGTAGTTCAATAACATGGAGTTATGAGTGACTTTTTCTGAAATTAAAATGATTGTGAGTATATAAGCAGGAGCAGCATATTCTATTTTTGCCCCAGTATTCCAGCAGCAAGGCAGATCTAAACCAAGATTTACAAGTAAATCTGACAATGCTGTTAAGTGTACTACAATTTACACGTAAGAACTACAGACATAGGATGTACGGGCATACAGCTATTGTTTTCTCTGTATATTCCTTTGGATATTGTTTTTATTCTCTTCTAGTTATACTTGCCATCTGTACTGAAACTGCTTAACAGAACAGTCCTTTGTCACTACAGAAAGTATCAGGAAGATGCAGAAACACAAATTATTTACCTAAAAAGAAGTAAATGGTAAACCCAGTATTTTATAAGCAAATCTACTGGAGATACAAGAAAAACTGCAGAAGAAACATCAGGTGTAATAGATTATATGTGGATTATAAAATACATGGATAGGCACAAATGAAATTTATGGGAGTAGGAATGAAAGTGAACATACACCTAAGTGCCACCTGCAATAACAGGAGCACTGTCACCAGCAGGAGAGACAAAGTGCAAAGGTGGAAGCTTGGAAGACTGGTGTCTTGGTAGATGAATATTACTCTCAAATGAATGTATTACCCAAGTAAAGTTTCGATTTAAAGGAAATAAACTAGGCAGGAAATGACCAATTCAATTACCTAATTTTTTATAAGGTTTTCAACACAAGACGTTTTGTTACATAACAAAGGATTCCAAATAAACTCATAGCTACAGTGCCATCATGGGTAACACATCTTAATACTCTGCTATTGGCAATGCTATGCTCATACAACACTTCAACCAAATCAATAAAAACCTCTGAGGAAGTGTGAAATGAAGCATATGGGCAAATCTGTCTCACTATCACAACTCTCTGGGATATTCCAAAAAGCATCTGCCTCATTCAGTGCCCTTCATTTTATTAAACCATGGAGGTTTTGAATGCCCTTTTTTTAAGATTGTGAAATTAATTGACAACATATAATGATTTTCTTTAACAGCAGTGCCTAGTTTCAGGATTACTGGTAATAGACTCATACTTCTGAGAAAATGCATGAACTTTGGCCTATTAGAAAATTTATTAAGAACCTACTGGTAAATCATATATATATTAGTGATTCTATCCTGTTATGGAGCACAGTACAACACAAGTTTATAAGTTCTCAACTACATGAAAGCATATACACAAACTGAGTTTCAAAAGTACAGCAATGAAACATCTCATTATGTATCTCTTCTGTCCCATCACACACTTGCGGAAAAAGCTGGTATATTTCTTAGAAGTATTTCTGTGATTTATAACTTCTATAAACACATTTTCATTGTTTCTTCAATTACTTAACACTGTCCTATTGCAAGTACAATTGCAGAAATCTACCTATTACTGACATATAACAATATTCAGAACATCTCTGCATTTCCACAGAAAACAGTTTCAATGAAACTTTTCCCTTGTTCCTCAGCTGAATCTTCACGTTTCAGGAGTAATTATATAAAGACACCCACATATATATCTCACTCGATAGGCAAAATGCCTACCCTCCACCTAGAAATCACAGGTCACAGCTGCACTTATGGCTGGAATACATCTTGTTCACATCCTCTAGTGATTTCAGCAGAAAACCAAAATGTTGTCAGAGGCTGTATACTTCTGTGACCAACGGGCTGTGCTACTATCTATGGCAGGATAAGCAGGGAAGTTCAAGAGAGCATGGCCATTACCTTTAACGAGACATAGTTTCTGCACTGGCAGCAATATTCAGTAATACACATTCAGTAATACTCCAAGGTAATGGAGAAAACTAATTTTTTTAAAACACGACTCTTAGGACATCGTACTCTGTCATTACAGCTTTCATTTTAGAAGTCTACCTTCGGCATTAGTTGCAATAGCCCTAAGAGTTATATATGTGCCTTATGTTAAAAATATAATTACAAGTTTTATCAGATCTGGACTTACACACAATAGGATAGCAAAGAATAAATGTCAAACATAGAAAGGAATCTCCTTCCATATCCTTTTTCTTGCAAAGTGAGACCTACACGTGGGTTTGGTGGTGCAGCAGGGTTATACTCATTAAACAGAAAACCCTACTCCATTGAAAGAGTATCACATTTATCACATTTCTAGCATTATTTTATTTCTGATATGACAATTCTTTTCCTGTTTAGCATAACTGAAAATCCCTCTTCTGTTACCCAACAAGACTTTTACACAACCTGGACATTTGTAGGCCTGAAATGTAACAAGTCTTAATAATTGTGTTCCCTTAGAAAAGATGTATTTTGAAGTACTACTGTTTAAACCACTTTTTGTTTGTTTTTATAATGATAAGTGATAGTTAAGACAAAGAAGAGACCAAGGTCAGAAACCAAGAGCAAGCCACTTTTACACTGACTTTTATTTGATTTTCACTGCTAGCTGGAACTTGAATTGCAATAAAGTGAATCAGCCTAGTTTCCATCTATTATGTTCTATTCTAAAGGAAATTCTGCTTTCAAAAGTGGAATCTTTACCTAGATTGACCAGAAATGCTAAAGCCTTCTGACAGCCAAGATTCACTCCAAAGAACTGGTGATATGGCATCCTTCCGAGTTCAGCAAAACCAGCACAGGTATGGCAGAGCTTATCAGTTTGTTCACTGCTGCTTCTCACTTGCTCTTTTGAATGTGGCTGTGGGAATGGGACCATGGCATAAGCAGAACAACATAATAGAAACGAAAAATGTTCTTGAGGTTGGTTCTTAACTGAGCTGGGTGAATTTGTACCTTCTAATCAACATCAGTGCAGAAAAGTACACTGGAGAGAGAGGTTGTTATTTAAAAGCAAAAGATGAAGTTTGTCATTTACAATTTCCTTCATCTACAAGAATTTATAATGCTAGGTGAAATGTCAACCTGCTACTCAAAACACAAGAAATTATTTGCCAGTAGCTTGCTGGCTTCCATCCTTGAAACACTGGGACTTACTGCTCATTCTCTTTTCCTTGACCCTTTTCCTGGGATATTGTTTTATTTTAAAACAAATTTTTGAAAGCATTATTTTAAAAATGCCTTTTAAAAAGGGCTGGAAGTACACCCTTTGCCAAAACAGCATTATATTTGACTGTGTTATGTGAGAAGGAGATTCAGTTTGTTGAATCCAGCTTCTGAAACACTAGGAAATATTGACCAGTTTTGCAAGTGTGTATTCATTCAATAGTCTGCTCAGTTTCTGTGAAAGTATGAAGGTATGCACATGTATGTGTGTACAGCAGGAATATAAACAAATACGAATTTAAAGTACATGCAGTTACCTTCAAGGTCAAGTTTAAAATTATTCTGCCTTCAGTAGAATTTCTGTGAAAACCTCTTGAAGAATCAGGTCTAACATTTCCTTAGAGCAATGCAGACTAAGGACTTTCTTAGGAATATATCACACCTTAATTATGTTGACATGACATTGCAATGTTTAGCAGAAGTATAAAATCTTGACTTGCAACCCAGTATTCACAGAAAAATCTCTCAAAGATAAAAACTAGGTAAAAGTATGTACACAAGAGGATGCACTGATAACAGTGTCATCTCTAAGCATGTGGAGGAAAAGATAGTTATCAGGAGTAGTTGAAATGGATACACCAAGGGGAAATCACGCCTGACCAATCTAACAGCCTTCTATGATGGAATGACTGGCTGGGTAGGTGAGGGGAGAATGGTGGATGCTGTCTACCTTGCCCTCAGCAAGGCTTTTGACACTCCCACAACATACTCCTAGGTAAGCTCAGGCCGTGTGGGTTGGATGAGCGGACAGTGAGGTGGATTCAGAGCTGGCTGGATGGCAGAGCTCAGAGGGCTGTGACCAGCAGCACAGTCCAGCTGGAGGCCTGTAGCTGTGGTGTTCCACAGGGGTCAGTGCTGGCTCCAGTCCTGTTCAACTGACTCATCATTTACCTGGATGAAGGGACACAGAGTGCACCCTCAGCAAGCTGCTGATGATACAAAACTGGGAGGAGCAGCTGATTCACCAGCAGGCTGCACTGCCATTCAGCAAGACCTGGGCATGCTGGAGAGTTGGGTGGAGAGGGACCTAGTGAAGTTCAGCAGAGGCAAGTGTAATGTCCTGCACCTGGGGAGGAACAACCCCATGCACCAGTACAGGCTGGGTTGACCAGATAGAAGGCAGCTCTGCAGAGAAGGACCTGGAAGTTCTGGTGGACAACAAGCTGACCATGAGCCAGCAGTGTGCTCTTGTGGGCAAGAAGGACAATGAGATCCTGGGGCGAATCAGGAGAAGCATGGCTAGCAGATCCAGGGAGGTGATCCTCCCCCTCTACTCTGCCCTGGTGAGGCCACATGTGGAGTGCTGTGACCAGTGCTGGGCTCCCCAGTTCAAGAGAGACAGGGAGCTACTGGAGCAGAGAGTTTCAAAGATGATTAGGGAACTGCAGCATCTCCTTGATGAGGAAAGGCTGAGAGACTGGGCCTGTTTAGCCTCAAGACTAAGAGGGGATCTTATCAGTGTCTACAAATATCTAAAGGGCAGGTGTCAAGAGGACAGGGCCAGGCTCTTTTCAGCAGTGCCCAGCGACAGGCACGGCAACACAGGCAGTTCCACCTCAATGTGAGGAATAACTGGTTTACCTTGAAGGTGATAGAAAACGGGACCAGGCTGCCCAGAGAGGCTGTGAATTCTCCTTCCCTGGAGATACTCAAAACCTGCCTGGATGTGATCCTGTGCAACCTGCTCTAGATGAACCTGATTTAGTGAAGGGATTGAACTAAATAATCTCCAGAGGTCCCTTTCAACCCCAACCATCCTGTGGTTCTGTGATGTCTTGAAAAACTGCAAGTGAAATCAAAGCAATTAGATAAATGTGAAAGTTACATTATTACAAAACTGGTTACATTAAGGACTAGTTTAATAAATCTTCTGTATTAAATCTACATGTAAATTGATTTTTATAAAAAAATTGATTAATCTAAAACCTGCACTGGACTTAAATGAAATGCCTTTTGGGATTCCAAAAACCTTCTCACCTCACTATGGTGCATCTCCCTGCTTTCAGAAGCCAGTCAGAAGCAGAAGTCCTGGAGTAACAGGAGAAGGTCTGTAGGGCTGTGCTTCTGTCCTGGAGAAAGCAAGCACTAATAACCCTGAATGAAAGCCTGTTTTCATTAACTTGCTGAGAGTAGATCCCCGACAAGCTGAAGGTGAGAGCTTTACTGTTGGTGCTTTTGGGCCAGATGAAATCTCACCAGCCTTCAAGATGGGGCCTGTACCCCCCACTCCCCATGACAGCTCACCGAGGTCCTGGACAGCTGTGAGTGTCCACCACTGCCTTCCCTACAGCCATGTGGAGTTGCCACACTAGCTTTGCTGAACTTAGTGCCCTGGGACAGACCACAAGTATGAACACCCTGGAGGAAGGGAAGAAAGACCCCAGAGCCAGATGCCAACAGGGAAGAGACCAGACTGGCCAAGGGGCACTCAACTGGGATGTGAACCCAGCCTTGTGCCCAAACTCACTGACCCTCCAACTCCCACTGCAATGTTGACATTTTCAATAAATGCCACCATGGGACAGATGAAAATCTTGCTCTGATCCCACTCTCTCCCTTGCTCAGGCACCCACCACAGGTCAGATCTGTGCCTTGGGCTGGAGGTGGACCCCTTCCAAAGTGGTGAGATCCCAACTCTCCATCCCACTTCTTGCAAAAGCTCCTCATATGTTAGCACGCTTAAAAATGAATTAACAAAGTAGGTATACTGACTCCCACTTATTAAAATCAGATTATTGCAAGTATGTACACTGACTTCCAAGCAAAGCCACAAAGGAAAAAAGGAAGTTTTCATGCCCTTCATTTTGGCAAGTATTTTTGCCAAGGGCTAGTGAACAAAATGATACAAGAAATTACAGCATGTACCAAGAGTATTTTTGGTATGCACAGAACAGTTTAAGGTGTTATAATGTTACACCGCGGTATTAAAAAAAAAAAAAAAAAGGAAAGAAAGAAAACATTCACAGGCTTTTTAAGTTATTCAGAAAATAATGTAATGTTCGCTCTGTGTTATAAAAGCTATTAAAGAAAAAAATATTTTCAAACCATGTTTTAATAACACTGTGACTACAAGTTGGGGAGTATTTATCTAAAAGAGCAAGATGAATGTTTCTTAGGCCTTAATTCAAAAGCCTTTGAAGCTGAAGATTTTTTCCCAGTGACTTCAATGGGCTTTCCTTCAGGCCTGAGGGCAATTGTCATTATAAAATGTACCTACTCATTTTAGACCAATGTCCCCCACAGATGTGCTACATCTGCACACAGTGTCTATGGTCAGATAGCCTGCACCAAGCCCAGAGGCCACACAGCCAGTTAATACAACCATCTTATGGGGAGCAGAAGATGCATTTTTTGCGATGCCCTTATGTCCTATCTATCATGAAGCGTAATCTATCACCAAGCTGCTAAGCTTGTCTGTGGTACGTGTTTCCTTGTACCTCATGAGTACACAATACCTGTGTGAAACACTGGCAGTTCTGTTTACAGGAGAAACAACAGAAACCTAAATAACTTATACAGGGTCCCACATGGTGCCAGTGACAGAGGTAGGCACTCAGTCTGGAATTAACTTCACTCCTCAGATGAACACCGTTAGGAAAAATGCTCAGCCTAATTAAGCCCATAGATTTGAGTCTACGTAGGGCAGTTTAGAAGACGACAACCTTCACCAGTTCAGTGCCAGCCTTCAGCATAAGGCCTCTGCCCAGTAAGGGATCCCAGTCCCCTGACCTCCTCTAGCGCTAAGTCACTGCTTAGCACCTCCAGCTCGGAGTCAGCCAGTGACGAGCCACAGAGCTGGGGCAGGTAAGGAGGACTCGCACCGTTCCCTGCGGTGGCCTTCGGCAGCTGTCCCAGAGCTAGGACGAGGCCTGACCTTAGAGCACCCTACCTGTTTTGGGAGTGAATTCTGCATTGGTTTGGGTGGATCTGCTTCTTTTAACATGGAGTAGCTCTTCCCACTAAAGCAGCCTTAACAGGCACCAACAGCAGTGGACTGTTCAGAATTGAACTTCTTACCTCTACTACCTGCATAACACAACAGGTGAATAAATGACAAAAATATTCATAAACCAAGACATTGTAAAATGCTGATGAAAAGCCAGTGCTTAGGTTTTATAGGATGCAAAAGTGCAGGCTACAGCAAAGTTATCACCAAACCTGCACCAAAACCCAAAGACCCTGCTTCCATACACCCTTCAGTTTGGGAATGTTTGGGTTTGCAAGTTAGTGAACAACAAGATCCTCACAGTTTTACAGCTGTGTGCTTTCCCACACATTAAGGCTGAATTTGTTCATAAACATATCTATTTATAAGTATATAGACCTTATCTTTTACTCTGCTTTTAAAGAACAGTATGTTAAGTACAGAAAATACATTAGTGAATGCTCTTGTTGTCCTCTGAGAAATACCTAATGGAGGGCAAGGGCAAGGAATGTATTAAAGGAACAAGGAACAGAGGAAGCAAAGCCAGTAGGAAATACCTTCACTTCATAAAGAAACAGATTCTTTATTCCCAGTTCTCACAGTGTTAACGGTGTATAATTCAAAATGCTTCCTCCGTAATTTGTACTGAAATGATCACATAACTGAGCTGGAAACAGAAAGATACACTGAGGAGACACGCACTTTGTGCGGAACCAAGACAGTGGGAAGAACTGGAACACAATATCCGCTCCCTGGTATGAAAACCACGTGGCTATTAGCTCTTCTACAAGATATTTCTCCCAACATTTCAGGTTACATCTCAGATATGTATTTAATTTAAATCTGATATGAAAGTAATTAAATGGCAAACCACATCAAGTTATGAAAAAACATACTCATAGGATTAACAGTAGAGCAAGACAAAGATCTTTACCATAGCTGTAAAACCTCAGACTACATTTGGGAATAATCAGTCTCAGCTGAAATCAAATTACATCTAAATTAAATTAATGCTATGCACCTGAAATGTTCCTGTTTTTAAATTACTTAGAGACAGTCCCTCTGTGGTCAATTACTTCTTTAGTTTGCTGCCTATTTTCCTACCCACTATTGCATCTGTTAATTACAGCATCTTTTGTGGTTCTGAAAAAACTCCTTTCATTTGTTAATGGTAGTGTATATCAAATAGTTACCTCTAAAGCAGTCTAAGAATTAGAGTTGGATTTCTTCATAAGATCGTTGAAACTGATTGTTATGAATCAAAATTACAGCAGCTCCCAACATCTCCAGTGACTACTTCAGCAGTTTGAAAAAAAAATTGTAAGAAGTCTATGTGAACGGTGGCTCCTACAAAAAATATCTTCTTCAGCAATAAGTATAGAATATGTGGCAACAGGAACACTTTCTATACACCTCTGTGATGGTAATTTATTAGATGTTGTATAAAAACAAACATTAAATTAAATTAATACAGTAATTTAAATCTAATTTTTTTCCTCCTAATTCCATCACTTCTAGAGTTAACAAAAGAACCTACTGAACAGATGGGTTATTTCCAGTTTTAGACATAGGTCTTAAAAAGGACAGTTAAACCATCAGGTACACTGTAATTGAGATAAAGTAAAGTTCCTCTTTCAGATCAATGGAAATGAGAAGTAGCAACATCAGATTCTGCATTCCCTCAGTATCGTATTATTTTAAATTCCGACTCTCCTGGAGGTTTACAGCCCTGTGAAACCCATACTATTTCCAGCTCCTGCCATAACCTCAGTTGCATTACTTCCCCTTGCTCATGCAAACTTGCAGTATTCAGATATGATTTAGCACCATGTTTTTTCATTTAAAGCAACTGGACAGGGTCAGGGATAGTGCCAAGACCCTCAGCGAGGGTGTTGGAGGGAGAGTGGGAGCACAACTGTGACAATGACAGTCAATGACAATGACAACCCCTTCTGCAAGTCCTAGACGTGGGTGCTGCTGTAAGACTCCTTATGTCAGGCTCACCTCTAAGTCTTCTCCTGGCACAGCCCCGAGTACTGTGATGAAGGATTTCACTTTGCACTAGAAGGAACTGGGTTTGGATTCAGAGCTGCAAAAGACCTTACACAACCCTGAAACATCTGCACATTGAAAAGAAAGCAAAGGAAGAAACAGCCCCTAATGAACTGCAGTTATCTGAGTATGCATTGCTCCTTGCTGTTTTGTGCCTGTACACACGTGTTGTGTGTACATGCATATGTGTGCACGTATGTGTGTATGTGCATGCACACGCACACATTTCATTTGACCCTGAACACAGACCTATTGTCTTATATTCCAGAATATATTTTCTTCCAAAACCAAGCATGCATACGTGCATGCACACACAGAAGTTGCCTTCTATTTGAGGTCACAAAGCAAGCCAGGGGGGCCAGTCTTCTGCAGTGGGAACCGAGTGTTATGAACACCACCATGCATTTATCTATCAAGGAGGAGCAGTGGTTACAGAGTCCAGATGCTACAAATCTTCAACATCAAACATAGGGCAAGAAAGGAATATTAAGTGAAAAATATTTTCACAGCATTTTTCTGGGAAGGAAACCTTCCCTACAGTGCATTTTGGTCTAGAGAAATATCTGCCTGACCAGGATATGGACTTGGTTTACCTTGCCAACTGAGCAATTTAGTATTGATAGTCCCTGGGTTGCTCAGACCTCATATTGCTGATTGAAGGAGTCAACAACTTGTCTGCAAGCTGGGCAAAGCTGAAAGGTTATACGAGGTCACTTTTAAAAAAATGAAAACAAAATTCAGTTTTCTAGTAAGATGGAACTAAACCTCATTCACTGAGCCATGTCCTTGTTCATGCTGTATGCTACTACTCTTCTAATCTTCTAATAATGCTTTCCCAGTGTCTGAGAAAATCCCTAAAATTTGATTCCTGACATTCCACTAACATTTCATAGATTTATTTATAGAACAGGAACATACATTGCTCCTTACAATAAGAATTTAATCCCTTTCCTCTAACAGAGGATGAATTTGCTAGTGGAGTTTTTCCTTCATATTTTGGGTAACTGAAACGCTGGTTTTGAGAACAGTATGCGGTAAGAGTTTGCCTGTCTAGAAGGAGAGAGTTACTGTCTATGCAGAGTTAAACTATGACACATAAACATTCAAGTGTGGCTTTATTTGAAGATACTTGTAGCTGGGTATTTCATCCTTACTTTTTTTTTGGCAAACACCTCAAGGTCTCAAGGTCTGACATCTTTTGAGAGTGCTCCACCTCAACAAGTGTCCCTGAGCTCTCTCCCAGGAAGCATCAGACATCTTCCCTTCATTCCCACATGGCCAAAGTGAGACAATTTCTCTGAACACAGAAGCTAGTGACATCTAATGAACTCCTTAGATAATAAGTAAGAAAAATATTCAAATTCATATCTAATAAAAGTTTGAGGTACTGTTCCTGTGAAGTATTTTCCCTTTGACTTATTGTGATGTTTGCAGCCATGACAGATACAGGAAGCAAAGGATTCATATCTCCACAGGGAGCATGTCCTTCTGGATCAGCCTCTAGGGAAATCATTAGATAAAAATGAGAGTAGTGATACCGAGATGAAGAGGAAGGAATGAAGCTGCCTATCAAAGCTTGTAATAATAAGGCCTGTTTGTACTCATAACTTTGCACTGTGGATGAATCCTCTGTTCCTATGCAGCTGTTTATACTGCATTGTTTATAGTTTTGTCTTCCCTATAGTCCCAACATATAAAACAGATGAAAAAACCCTTGCAATAACCCAGATCCTGAACAATATCAGAACAGGATTCAGACTGGTGTTCCTGCAAGGCTGCACTAGTGTGGTGGAGGTGTGCACATCTACAGCAACTTAAGTTTCCCTGCTCAGACTATGAACCACCCCTCATCAACCCTGCCCTGTGATTGCAAATTCATTCCCCATCTACCCCATATGCTTTTGCGAACCACACATGTTTTCAGGTACAGTCAGATGCCCAGTTGACCAAGGCACCGTTGGATCCTATAGATGTTTGGTTCTTTATGCTCTGGGACTCATGAACCCAAGAAAGTCCTGTCATGGGTCAAGACTTTGCCATGGCACTTGTGATTGTGCTGCTCCCAAAGCCCTCCTGCCTTGGGTTCTGGCTTCTCCCCTCCTGCCTCTTCCTCACCAGGACTCATGAATTCATGAATACAGGCAGTGCAGACCTTCAGGCTTGTTGTTGTTGGTCTCATCTCCAGCTCTGACAGGGACCTGTTCAGCACAGGGATGTTTTGCCCTCCCCTGAGGTGAGTCTCAGGACCATTTTTGTGCTATGCAGGCATAAGTTGCACATAAGAGAAAGGGCTGATGCCACCACGGCTCCTTCCACCTTTTTCTCCAACAGCTCTTTCTTCGTAACAGTCTGAGCCAAGATCAGACACCTGCACCATACTAGGAGCTGGGTTTGAGTGAGGACAGTTAACCAGGTGATATGAGCAGTGGAGAATGTAATGCACCAGGTCCAGTGTCATATACCACTGGAGATGGGGAAAAGGCAGTCTCTGTCAGCCACAGCCTCCTGCTTTATCAGTGGGCTGCTGTGGACACTACCAGTGCTCTATCTACTTTTCCCAAGGTCAGTCCCTGTCTTAGGCAATGTCATCATATTGCCTGAAGCAGAATACAGAACTAGCATGAGGCAAGAGCAAACTTTCAAAACATCCCCCAGTCTTCTCAAAAGCACCTTGCCCTGTCCTGGCCATGCATACATATATTTGTTGCCTAGAAAAGTTGTTCTGCCAGGACAAACCCTAGCTTTCCTAGCCCTGGCAGGAACTCTGCATGCCCTAGTGAGCAGCATGGTGCTGGCTTTGCTGGTCCCCAGCCCTCAACCCTTCCCCCACCTATTTTTATCTTGCCACCTTGTGGCATCCACTTACCACCACATCCCTTCCCTGCTCTTCTTTGGCCTAGCTTCCAAATCTTGAGGAGGAAAGGCAGATCCTGACTACGGCTGGGTCTTTACAACAGACATCACAGGAGGGTAGCCTGGAGAGTTGCAGAGCAACAAGTTAGTGCCAATATATGACTTACAATAGCCACTAATGTGTTGGTAGTGGTACCCACTTGTGCAGAGGTACTCACCTGAGCCACAGAAGAGGTGTTTGCATGCTGTCATGGCTCTGATCGTGGCAGCTCAGAGAAGTGCATCCACATCAACAGAAGTGAGAAAACCCCTTTGCAGTACTGTATCACCAATGCTGGCCTAGAGAATTGTATACCATTCCTCTACCACCACTTTGAGAGGTCATCCGCATCTTAGCAGGGATGGGAAAGTCAGTATAGGAATCTGTCTCATTTTTTCTGACTATAGTGATTTATAGGCTTGAATTTATGAGGCTTGAAGAAGGGAATTAAGAGTTTCCCAGATGGAACCCAAAACACCCAAAGTTGTAATGCTCTTTGAGCTTAATGAGAAATGGGCTGAACCTCAGACAGTGCTGTACAGAAGCTTCCCTTGACTGCCACTCATTATTTTATTATAATCTCTTCTCTCACTGACACATCTGTGGTGCAACTGGACCACTTACTCTCCATTTTTCAGGCAGCAAGTTAGGAAAGGAAGCCAATGTAGTTGATTAATGAAAGTCATTAATCTGAGAATGTGAAACCTAGAAGAAAAAAAGACCTTAAAGTAAATAAACTTAACATTTTTTATTTATTTATCTATACTTTATTTAGTAATAGCACCCAAAGCTGCATTATTTTAACACAAGTAATAAAGCTTTCATATTTTATTCCTACCAGTGCATTTCCAAATCCAGGTGAAATGCTGGAAATAAGTAATGCTGAAACATACCATGAACACAGGGTGTAGATCACAAAGATACACAACTTACAAGTGAATCCCAATGCAATAAAATAAAAAGTTGTAGTTTAGGTATGAAACCTGTAACCTAAAGAACTGTGGTCTTTTCTATTTCCACAAAGTACCCTAACAAAGCAGCGGCTGTAGGAACTGTAAAGATAACATACTTAATGATACTTTTTGCATCACTTTATTGAATAATCCATGTTGGATGTACAACTTATAGCTATAGTGTGTGTTGGCTACAATGCTACAATGAGAATGTGTAATGCTTGTATTACAGAAAGGGTCATGAAATGTATGGACCTGTCTGCGTATTTAACAAAATGAAACAGCAATACAATAAAACTGCACCACATGTGAATATTGTAAATGGTTAAGTTATAAAGTCATTCATTAAAAAAAATTCAAATAGTTCAACAAAAAAAGTATATAAAATGTAGTAAAACATAAATTACGTTTAAAGGTCTGTACATGATTCATCCTGCAAATAGAAGCACAAAACCAGCACTTTGTACAGTATTGCTTATTTTGGTCTTCTAAAATTCAAAGATTCATTTTCACTACAGAGGCAGGAAAAAACATGGTTTCACACGCAATCCAGCAGTAATTGTGGTAAATCAAGTAAGTCTATAACCCCGCACAAAACCCAACATTTTTACAATGCAGGAACATACATGTGGAGTCCTTTTCTATACTTGATAACCAATATGCAATTAAAGTTGGATTGTTAAGTTAGTGCACACCTACAATATCCCCTACAATATCCCCATTTTTGGTTAACAGTGTATTAAGGCTGCTTGCTGCTGAAAATATACAGCAGAGAAGGAATACTTTCATCCACAAATGCAGTCAGATGATCTCATTTGGAAGCTTCCGTCACGGTCATTCATTGGGAATGATGA
Source organism: Falco rusticolus (assembly GCF_015220075.1). Taxonomy (NCBI): domain Eukaryota; kingdom Metazoa; phylum Chordata; class Aves; order Falconiformes; family Falconidae; genus Falco; species Falco rusticolus. Next base: position 36,354,537 of record NC_051210.1, on the reverse strand, counting down.
AAGAAAGCCATCCTCTCTCCTCTCATGTTATTCCACAAGTCGTTGTGGATGCTGTAAGTTTATGTGTGTTCAAAATCATTTGGATAAATTCATGGTAGAAAATTCCATTGAGGGCTATTAAACAGAAAAAGAATCCACTTCTGGCTCAGGAAGTCCCTAAGCCACAAATTGCTGGATACTGGGGAAATACCCTAGGGAAATTCTACAAGGGAAATTGCCCTTGCAGTCTTCCCTGGGCAGACATTACCGATGGCCTTTTGCGCCATGCTACTGGGCTGGACAGACCCGTGGTCTGACTCAGCACAGTCAATTTTATGTTCAGTTTCCCTACTTCTCTGGTTGTCGTAATACAAACACAAATCAGTATTCTCAATTTGTTATTTTTTCAGACTCAAAAAGCAAACAACAATCTCGTGTCCATTATGTCAAAGAGATAAATACTATAAACTAAGCTGTCCATCACATCCAGGGCACTTCTTTACACTCAGAGCAATTCTGCAACCATAGTTGGATTCCTTTTTGTGTTACTGGTTTAAGCATAATTCACTAACATTACACTCACGTATCATGATATACATGATGTGCAATGCTACTCTGCAATATGTTGCACAGCAACAGTACATAACTGAAAAGCAGCTTCCCTCAAGAACTGTAGGACAGTAAAAAAGATTAAACCCAGAAATTCTATACCATCATATTTGGAAAATCTGATGGTGGCAATGGTCAATAAACCCGGTATATCGTTAATGTTGCACTTTAAATGGGTGTAGTTTTGTTTCTTCTAGTCAGATCAAAATCACTGCTATTAAGCCTAAGGATCTACAGTCTCCATGCATGGAAGTGATGTGAAATTCTTAGTAATGAGGCCGAATTCCTTAGGCTTCTGATTGAATTTCTGCTTCGTCCATCTGAAGTGTGTCATTATCACCCAGCAATTCTGTTTCAGGCACAGAGCCCTCCTCTTCCTCTTCCTCCTGGACAGGATTCTGTGCGATGTCTTCTGTTCCATTGTGTGTGTCATCCGTGCCCTCCGAGAGCAGAGCAGCCCTGTCAGCCACTGATGCATTGGAAGGTGCTGTTGTTACGTAGCCTGTGCTGGTGGATCCACTCCCACTGTGGTGGGAGCCTGGTTTGGGAATGATCTGTGGAGGCATTTGCTGAGGAGCCATTTGCATTGGAATTTGGACAGGATAAAAATTTGGTAAGTAAGCGCCATAGGCAGGCATTGGCTGGTAACCATTGACTGGAATGTAGAGCTGGGGAGGTGGAACCATTGGTCTCATCTGCCCTTTCATTTGTATGAACTGCGGTTGAGGGAAAGCTGGAGTTTTCTGCTTTGGTCCAATGTACCTAGCATTGCTGACGTTGCTAACAGGGCTTGTGCTGAGAGAACTTGTTTGCGTGGTGTTGCTTGCCCCAGAGGTTTGCGCTGAGCTGTTGTAATTAGAAAGGTTTCCCCATGTTCGTAGTCTGTTGTGTATATCTTTAAATCTTGGTCTTCTGTTGGGAAATTCATTCCAACACTCCAACATCAAAGTGTATATCCATGTGGGACAGTCGTCAGGACATGGCAAAACCTGTCGGTTCCTGATCATCTCAATGACATCCTGGTTAGAATAACCACAGTAAGGTTGCAGGCCGTAACTGAAAACTTCCCACAACACAACTCCATATGACCATATATCTGAATCAATAGAAAACTTGCCATACATAATAGCCTCAGGGGACATCCATCTGATAGGAAAAAGGGAATTTCCCATCAGTTTGTAGTAATCAGCAGCGTAAACCTCCCTGAAAAGGCCTAAATCAGATATTTTCACATTCAGTTTATCGAACACCAGTATATTTCTAGTGGCCAAGTCCTTGTGGACAACATGGTGGCTTGAAAGGTATTCCATTCCTGCAGCTATCTGAGTCACAATGTGGAAAAAGTCTGCTGGTTCCAGAGTGGATTTTACTGTCTTGTCATCATCAGTGCTGCCAACATCTGAATGGGGAGATCGCATCACCAAGAACTCATGCAGGTCACTGTGGGAACAGTAGCTAAATATCATGCTTATGGGCTGTTCCTTTGTCACTATTCCCAGCAGACAAACAATGTTTGGGTGCTGTAATCGTGATCTCATCATTGCCTCATGCTTGAATTCTTCTCGAAGAGCCAGTTCTGCTTTGTCTTTAAGCGTCTTGATAGCGACAGCTTGAGTCTGTTCACCTGGCGCTGTACCAAAAAGATGCCCCTTGTAGACTTTGCCAAATCTCTCCTCTCCTAGTTCCTCCATAAACCGCACAGTGGACAGATTGATTTCTTTAAGTTTAGCCTGAAACAGGGTAAAGAAAGTAAGTCAGCAAAAAATCACAGTGTTTCCTAAACTACAGCTTTTCCTATAAAAAAAAAAGCTTCTACTGGTTAGATGCTCCAAATGGAAGACAAATTGGGTCACAATTACTTCAGCTTTTTGTATATTCATATCAGCACACTGATTTTACAGTTAACCTTGAAATGAGTTATACTATTATCAGAAGTTTAAATTGAATTATGCTGCAAGATGATGACTATAATTATTTTTCAAAGGAGTGACCATATTCCCCACAAGCTAAACAAATAATCCGTTCAGAGTAAATCTGGTAAATGGTGATGTCTATTAACTGCAGCAGCGCTTGCCCTTCACAGTAACCCAGAGGTGCTCACTGGAGATCTGTCAGAAAAGCCGTGGCCACTGGCTGAGGAGGTGGCAGCCTAGGGGTAAACTGACATATCCCTTCCAGCAGAAGGAGGAACAAAACCTCACTCCTTCAGCCCTGCAGTAGCAGATAGGCCTTTCTCCCCTGTTGCACTACAGGAACAGCTGTACCCCTGCTGAGAAACCTCATCCTAGCTCTGATGGAGAGGGGTGGAAGAGGACCAGAAGAAAGAAGGAATTTCTCTCTGGTACATGAAGGAAAAGGTGGCAAACCCAAGAGCGATAAACTTCAAGAGCCTCCCTCCTGCAGCTGACAAGGAAAGCATGGAAGTTTGTGACAGTGATCTAATGGGTCTGTCCTGATGGGCTGAAGGAGTTCCAGACCAAGCCGAAGGCAGCTGGCACAGCTCTACACACAGGACACCGCAGCAGGAGGGAGCAGGGCAGGCTGGAAAGATGCTTTAACAGTTAATTTGGGAGCAATCTCTGATTTTAATGGTCATAAGACTGTGAACTGAACTAAGTATTTTCCAGCAAAGCCCAGACTCAGCCATTAAGCCTCCCCCTTAACACACAAAATCAATGCACTTTGTTACAACTGGTAATATCTTGCAAATATTCTATGGCTTCCTGAACAGATGTTGCCAATTGTTCCAAACTGAGCATTGGTTTTTTGAGCTTGCATCTTGTAATGCTGTTATTAAAAATGCAACATTAGCTCTGAACAGGATTTTAATGCAGAGATCAGTTAGTTGACCCAGAAAATCATACGCAGGAACTAAGATCCGTAGACAGGAGTTCAAAGCCATTTTCATTTCACCGTCCTTTGTGATACACAGCCTTAGAAACATGTTGCACCCCAGCTCAGCTCCTTTCTCAGTGGTAGTTCAGAATACCAGTGGACTGAGCCAACAGATTAGACAAGAAACCTCACCGTGCATCCTGCTTTAAACAAGCAAACCAACTGTGGCATTACCAGGAGCGAAAATGAGCTGCAGGCTGAAGACTGGATCAGAAATAACATTTCCAGTCACTGAGACAATAGGCAGAAGGGGACTGACAGGTAAAAACAAATGTCATAAAATACTTTGTCCTGAAAGCTGTTGCCTAAGGCCAGGGTTTCTAGATACAGCTAGTGAGTGCAAGATGTGCTTTTCACTGAAGTAGATGAGCAGCACAGTATGGAAATCAAGTCACTTACAACTTGGCTCAATTTGAAGACCGAGAACCCGAGGCACTGAAAGCCACGACACTTTGGAAATATGTGGCCTAAGGAAACCCTGGAAAAAAATACCTGTTTGTGTTGATTAATGAGTGGCATTTCCATGTCCTGGCTAGGAGATGCCATCAGCTGGCGGCGCTGTGGTGTAGCAGCAGATGTCTTCTGCTTGTTTCTGCACATACAGACCAGGAAGAAAAGGCAGGCAATAACCAGAGGGATGGCTATGCTGGGAACCAGGATGTAGAGGATTCCCATTTTACTGTTGTCATGTGGACCTGTCAGGCACAGAGATGTTCATTGTTTAAGGTAAGTATTTTTAAAGCATTCTATAGAAAAGAAAGAAAAAAACCCACAAATGAAACAAAAAACCCCAAACCAAACCTACAGTATGACTGTTAATACTGTATTTTAAACAAAAAGTACGCTCCTACAGCTTGAAAACCGAAGTCACATTACCCTCTCCGACACAACTTCTCATTAATTATCTCAAAGAAGTTTGAATGGACATAGCAACTTGCAGTATGAAGATAAACCACGAGCCCCACATTTAATGTGTTAGCTGTAACAGCATGGCATGTGGTTTATTTCACATTATTTTTGAGGCTTCCGGTTGTGGAAACTGCAGAACATAGACCAGAGTATCATTGCATTATCTCGTTCAAGGGATAAAACTCAAGAGAGCAGCCTTCATCACAGTATATAAAGCAGTGAATTCAATGTGATAAACCATAGCAGAACATTGCAGTCTGGCCTTCTTGCCCAACTACAGCCATTTCATCAGCTCTCTGCTCACTTTTTACCTCCACTGGTACTACTTCTGCCCAGAATAAAATAAATCTCACTTCTCACTGGCAGAGGTATTATTTGTTCTGTACTTGGTACAATAAAAGTGCTTTTATGTTACAGTGAGATAGACATGAAACAGCCACCAATATACCCTCAGAAGACTTTTCTGGAACCTTCCTGAAATGCTTTCTTTTTTGATACTTAGAGATTCTAGGAAAGCATAGTGATGTCCAAAATATTCATTGGAACTGCCTGGGATGTTTTCTGCAATGTGTGGTTTTGCTATTTGTGGCTACTGCTTTCACCACAACCACATCCAAGTGTTATCTTTGCACCATGTTACATGAAATGTAGAAATTTATTATAAATGTCAAATCGTATTACTGTAAAAAAATGAAGTAACTAAGAAATTTTGTATCAATTTTGAGCTCTTAAATATCCAGGCAACCCATGGCTTCCAAGATACATCTGTTTTTGCAGGAAACACACTTTTCTTTCTAATGAAGCACAGCATGAAGTTGTTTTGCTGCGGCCAAAGACTGTTACAACCGTAACAGCTCTAGAGTGAAGGCTGTCCCAGTACAGGGAGGTGAGTGGGACAGTATTAAGCTGTGAGAGATGAACTTTTTATTTTTGCCATTAGTCGTGCAGTACAGAGCCACTAGCAGGTAGCGTAGGACTTTTCTGACAAGATCGTCTGTTTTGTGACATCTCTGCTTCTGCACCTCACACAGGCTCCTTCCCGCCAAGCATGGTGCTGCATCTCCCTCTACAGGATCTGAAGATCATTGCTGCCTACAAGATGCCACACAGAGTGAAAGCAATATGCCATTGAGCAGTGTGAGCAAACCAAACACATGCAGGTGGCAAGTATGTCAAGTCTGGCATTTGGCATGTTAGAACACAAACCGCAACCTTATCATTAATTATTATCTCATCTTAACACCCAACACATAATGAAAGCAATATATAATCATAAATAGTAATAGATGATTAAAACGTGTCACAATATCTCAGTTATAAGCTATGAACTCCAGAAAATATTAAACACAAAACAAGGGTCCCACATTACAGCAAGTGAAACGTTTGAAACACTCTTAAGTGAACTGTACTTGTAAAAATAGGGAACATTACATACACAGGACTTAGGAAAATAGTAGGGGGAAAACAAGAGAATACATACTACAGGAAGGTATGTCACACAGCTCCATGCGTATGTTTTTATTCTTTGTAAAACACCAGGGCCCATCCATCTGACCTCCAGGATTTCGGCAATATGCATGTCCTCCACCTAGCTCTGGAAACTGTGTGCTTGTCAGATCATGGTTGTGGGGACTCTGAGAGTCCCAGAGTTGGCAAGTGTGGCCAGACTTCGTAACGCTGACCATTCCTCTGTAGTCTGCTCCAGAACCATTGTAGCACTGATGATCTGCAACATAAGATTTGACAAGAAGTTGCAAATAACAAAATAGTCAAGGCCAGCAAGACCACAAGAGTTGAAATGCAGAGACCATGTATGCAAAAAGTACTTGATTTTAGGTACTTCAGGGTTTAAATGAAAGTTGTGAGGTTTGAGATTTCAGTTCTGGGGGTATCTGTACTCTTACACCCAGTTATTTCTGGATTCTGCCTTGGAGTGTCCCAGCTCTATGGCTATACACAGCAATATTTGGTAACTCTGAATGCAAGTTGATACTAAAGAGTAAGTATGGACCTTTAGATAGAAGACAAGATAAGTTAAAGTAAATTAGAGATATGAGTTTCACTTCAGGAGAAGTCTTCATATGCCAACAGCATAAACTTCCCACCACTTTCATTTCTTGTAATCTTCCCATCTTCCTCACACTACTCACTTCCTAGAGAAATTAGTGCTGCGTTTTCTAATGCCTTTCTTCTAAAGCCTTTCTTCTCTTTAGATATACCACTTTCATATCGTTGAACTCCTATCTTTAATCTCTGTTTTGCTGCTATCCTCCCTTTATACATATATACATATATATATATATTTGACTGCTTGTCTCCCATATATATCAACTGCACTGATTCATGCATTTTTCTGCATGTTTGCAAGATTACATTAGCCATTTTTCCAAGTCCACCTGCCCAGCCCCCAGGAATCCAGCTCTCAAAGCCCTTCTTCCAAACTCCCAGGATAATCAGGTCGCAACTTTCCCACCAAAGAGAGCACTTCTGGCTCTGAGGATCAGGGATTACTTTTGCCAGACTTTTTATTGTTTTTATTCTCATTCCTTTTGCTTGATACCTCTTCCCTGGATGATTTGCCTCTGTCATAGTTTTCTCAGTTATTTCTGCTTCTCAGCTGCATTACATAGCACACAGCTAGTTTTCCATGTCCACCATTATGCCATGACCCCTGCTCTTAACTGTGGGTGCACCAACGATACTCAGAAAAATCTTATCACACTTTGAACTTTAAGCATCCTTAGTCTCTTGGAGCTTCCTTGTTGAATATTGTTGAGGGAGGTGATTAATTGCTAGGAAACAAAGTAGGGAAAAAAATTGTCAGCACATAATTACTGACAACAGGAAAGTCCTTCTACTCCTGGATGCAAATACAAATCCATGGAAGCAAGATCAATGTTTTCACCCATCCTGTGTGGGTGAAGAAAGACAAAACACTCCATGCTCAATTTACAGGATTAATATTCTTGTGGGTTTCATTATAGAAAGAATGAGTATTAAATGTTTAATTTCTTAGCAGATTTTTCTAGTGAAGCTTCCACAGCCTATTTGAGGTTTATTCATATGTAAGGAAAACTCCCAAATAGCAGTATGGGGGGACTCATCCAGAAAAGCAAGGACTGAGCCAGAGCTGGGAGCAGGCATGTGGGGAGGGAAGCCTGTGACACGCTGCTTCCCCTTGCAAATCTGAGTCAAATCAGTCGTTTTGTAGACCAGGGTGGTTGATATAAGCCTTTTGAGTACTAAGCAGCATCCTTTAAACTTCCTTGCCATCCTAACTATACCTTACAACAGTGCAACTAAGGTCAGTATTAACATGATAAAAAGTTGCGGCATCCAGTATAGCAGTACTTTCTTTACAAAAAGAATAGCTGATAAAATATCACCTCTCAGACCCAACATGAGGAAGCCACAAGCCTTACTTTTTCCCACTGATGAAATACCCAGACTTACATCGGCTGAGTCTCTCCACAGGAATCCCAATCCTTATGCAGTTGGCAGCTTCCAAGGTGTCAGGTCGTGGGAGATCCTCACACTTAGGCAACTGTAACTGCATCAAGATGAGGGGATTTGACCTAGCGATGTTGTACTCCTGCCTACAGAGATCATTTTCCAGAACTTCACATTCATCCCGGCACAGCTCCCGCGGCTTAGGGGTCCGAGAGCGCTCATCACACAGGGGAAACACAAAGTGGCAGAAGGATGGTATAGCAAACTGTGAGCACTGATCAGACAAATGTGTGGAAGTGCCAATCATGGTAAATGCAGCTGGAAAGGAACAAAAGTACTGCTTAAGTATTAAGTTATGAAAAGCATAAGAAACAACATATTTTCATTACATTTGCCTTTTACAATGTCCATGTTTTCTTGAGGGTCTAACAGCCCACTGAGCAGCAGGGAAATTAGGTCATTTCTGCTGTAAAGGAGAGCTGACAAATGCAGAAAGCAAACCCAGCATCCCAGTGACCCTCTGACATCTGCACAGAGCTTGTAGATCTTAGTTCTTAGGAAGTTACCCAAGTGACTAGCACTGAGCAAACTGTTGGCACTTGACTAATTTTAACTTCAAAGAATAAACAGTGCAGGCAAGAGATCTGCCAGGATACTGACATGTATTTCCAAAGTTCCTAATTAGGTAAAATCTGAATGAGGGTCACCTAGCTTCTTCCTCCTGCAGACGTTTTGATTAATAAAGAAGATGAGTTTTTTAAGCCTTGACAGGCAAAAGAAAGTATGCCTTTGGTATTTGGGAAGATACTGCTATTAATAGACATGAAAAGCCTATCAGGCAGCAGTTTTGGGGAAAATGAATGTCATCAATCTCAGCATACTGCTAACATTAATATGATGTCATAATGAATTAGGAACTTAATCGTCCCCTTTAGCTCTCAGCATTGACACAGTAACATTTATCTGAGAGTTTTCTTGCACATTGCAAAGAAAAGACAAATGCGTGTGTGCATTGTATTTGGGGATGAATCAAACTTTAAATGTAGGAACATGCATTCCCACACTGGAAAACATTTGTGAGTAAGGCTTGCTAGACTGCATGTTCCACCAACACACACTGTATAAAGAGAGGGAATGAGCAGTTCAAGTTATTCGGCAGCCTATTTACAACCTACAAATCAACTTTTCCCCTACTGTTCAGCTCTGTCCTTTCAACCCTCTACTTTCTGCTGCCACCTGCTATCAGAGAGTCTCCTGTCTCTTCTTAAACACCACACATACAGCAAGCAGTCCCAGTCCCAGTCTTTTTTACTGTTTATACCTTTGCTTATTTTAATGCAGGAATATCAACACAGGAATATAACCCCTTATCAGTCATGTAGGGAACACTGCATGCAGGCATGATATCAGGCGTGAAATGACAGCTGTGACATGTGCTTGTCCTGAAGGCTAACAAGGAAAAAAATAAACCTGGAGGAGTGAAGCAGTCACTGTTGGCTGTTTGAAACTCCACACTAATTTTTGTGAAGATGTTACAGAATTTAAATCAGCATGAGCAAAGACTGCACAAGTCACAGTCATGTCCTTATTTTGATGGGAGGTGCAAAAGCCAGCAGGACTGTGTGGTAGCATCTAAGGGGTTTATTTACTTAGTTATTAAACAGACACTAAACAGCACAGCAAAGACATCGCTAGCCACACATGTCCACAGGTCAGCGATCAGGTCCGTGCACTCTTTATTGTTGGCCTTCCAGTCTCTCAAGTCATGTCTCAAGATTTTCTCCAGAAACGTCCTTCTTTTTTAATAGAAGGATGCAATTCTCATGTAACCACATGTGCAGGATGGAACAGCACTAGGGGCTGTAGAGGCAAAGGGGATGTATTTCATACATCAGCCCAGCAGAGAAGGTAAAAATCCAGGATAAAAATTCCCTATAGGTGTCACCTGTAACCTTGTTAAATGTTCTTGGCATCGGGCAGTAGGTGTCACCGTTTCCCACGCACAGCCTCCCCTGAGCGCCCCATGGGAGGTCTGACCACTAACAGCTTCCACCAAAAAATGGGCAAAAGTACAAGCAAAATCTCAACAGCATTTATACAGCAGATTTTTTTTTTTATCTATGAAGTTCGAAACTTCAGAAATACCTTGTCATTTGGACAGAGAACGTTCAGTGTTGCAGTACTTGCTTTTACACATAAGAAGACTTGTAAGAACCAAGTATGCTGTGAAATTCTCAGGGTTATTTTGCATAAGGCATTTGGTATGTCCTTCAGATGTGTATCGTTTGAAAATGCCATATTATTGATGGATAATCATTACTGCTTAGCTAGGCACTGAGCAGCTCTACATGGTGATCCCCAGAATTTTCCTAAGAAAGAACAGTTCTGGCAAAAATTATTCTCAACTCCAGCCCCCAGCTTCCAAAAGATAACCAATGATCAGATCCAGCAGCCAGTTCACGAATGTCCATGTGGTGTATTCCAGAAATAAGTATAACTTGACCAACAAACATTTTCTGGAAGATATCACAGGTTTGGGGTTGGATTTTGTGTGCTTGTTTGTTTTGTTTGGGGTTTTTTTTAGGACATTATGAACCTAATTTGCAGAGTTACAGATTTAATCATTTCAGGTAGCTGAAAATTTCCGTATTACTGGAATACATCCAAACAGGTAGAGTTTATGTCATAGAAAAAAATTTTATCAACAGTAATGATCAATAATTAATGACATAACGGTAAAAAAGGCTGGTGTTAAAACAGTAAAGAGGTAGAAGAGGGGAATGAGTTGTAATAGTACAAAGAAAGGTCAGCACCTGAATTTTGCAAGTCCCAGAATCTAATCACTATCTGAAGAACAGAAAAAACCCTGACCTGGATACCTGGCTTTACAATGAGCCTTTAAGGCATTATCTTTAAGGTGACAGAGCTGACAAGTGAAGTCAAACTCTTTTTGGTGACTAGCTACATTAAAATTGCAGATTCAATTAGTAAGCCATATCTGGCCAGATGCAAATAAGCTCATGCTGGACTGAGTTAATTGGTCATACATTATGACAAACAGTTTGCTCTGTTTCACAGATTCATTTGCTTGCTCAACTTGTGTACATCAGAGTCACAGCTAATGTTAGCTAACTGAGGTCCAGTGAAGAAAACCCATGTTGATGTACAGCCCACGAAAAGCCATTAAGGTTTTGGTTGTGACTGTACTGAAACAACAATCAGAGGAGGGATCCGCAGGGACAGAGCACAGGAAGGTTGACTCTTATTTTATATAAACCAATGTGAAATCCAGACTATGCTGGAATTATGCAACAGGGGAGGAAACCCAAAGAAAAAGCCACTATACATTTTTCAAGAAAATAAAAGTTTTTTATTACTTCACAGATTGTTTTCTTTTTCAAATATACTATTTGAATCCATCACGCAAAAAGCTTCAGTATAAACTAAAAGCTGTTAAAAAGTCAATGCTCTGACATTTTACTAAAGGACACAGAAGAAGCTTCTACACATGACAGCAGATAGACATCTTCCTTGCTCCAAATTTTGCTAACTGCACAAGTGTGAAACCAGCTCACCTCCTCGAAACCTTAATGTAAGGATTTATTAGTCATTGACCAATAAAACTGAATAATAAAACCGGATGATAGCACTATTTATACCTGAATTGGATATTTTCATGGATGTTTTTTACCCTGCTACAGAGATGTATAAGCTTACCAGTAATACGGTTTTCAATTTCCCCTTGCATCTGGAGGGAGTCCACATAAATGGTCCTATTTCCAATGATCCGTGCACACGCAATTCCCCTGTATGGCTGACAGAACCCATCTTCATGGTAATCTTCTCTGCGAAAGACAGGTTAGGATTTTATAAGCAGATGTCTAGCTGACCCCCATGAAATTTTACAAAATATATTCTTATAAAAGGAGAAATTCCCAAAAGACTGTAAATCTGAAATTGCTCCATTCCCCAGGTGCAGCTTTCTCCTCCAATTCTTTTTATACTACCTTAGAAGTATTAATGAGGCACCCTGTAAATAGCTCATTAGAGAAAGAATTAAACGAAAACCCAAGATTAATTTTAAAATAATATACAAACAGTAATGGGATTTGGCAGATGAATCTATTAAAAAGCCTGTAGAATGAAACCGCAACATAAATCTTGTTACATGCCCCCAGGCATTTTCGGGCATCTAGTTGTACCCAGTACAACTAGGCAAACAGTTGATTCTCCTCTCCCACCTCTCTCTCTTTCTTATTTCCTCTACTGAACAGCAGAAGAGATCTTGCTGAGCTTTAATTAAAAGGTGGAATAATCTTGAACTCTGAATTACGTAAACAGAATAAAAAGTAAGGTTTTAACCTCTTTTCCTCTTCGCTCTAGTCAGTCAATGTCAAATTCCTCTTCCAACATATATTTAAATACACTTTTCAATTCAGTGAGGCTTTGGGCCAAATTTTACTCCCTTAAGTCACCATAAATATTTTGGCATAAAAGCACTAGCCTAAAGGCTCAGTGGTTCAATGCATCATCCTCAAAGCCCCAGTAAATAATACAGAGATGATCTGTAGGTCATAACTGCCTGAGCATCAAAAAGGGGCTTCAGAGTGAGAGTAAGAGCACTCTCAGAGTTAATATCCAGTATGCCATGTTATTCTTCTGGCACGGCACTGCACAGCCTGTGTGCTAGGATCACTAGCCTGGTGGATTCACATCATGTCATTCACTGCATGGTAGACCAAAAAAGGCATAAACCATGATCTAGAAAACCATGACTCTAGAGTAATCCTAGGACACCCAAAAGCTTAATCAGCGTTTGTAACAAAATGGTCAGTTCAGAAGTCTGAGGTACCTTCCAACACCAGTGATTTTTGAACTATTACTTCAGTACTCTTCTGCACTTTGTACTTCATTATCTTTGGATATCAATACCTGTTCTGGTTTCTCTCACAAATACTTCCACCCTTCCTTAGGGTGCCACATGAGCAGGACAAAACCGTCAGTGATTACGTGTACAGCCACGTAACTTCAGCTGGGCCAACACAGCACAAAAACCTGTTGCCTGACAAGAGCTACCCATGATGAGCACATCAGCCAACGCCTGCGCAGTGCCGAGTGCAGCCCTTATTTCCAATATCTTATTCTGTCTTAGGAACCTCTTTTTGTTTTTCCTGTGCTGTGTCTCCCTGATAAAGCTCATTTCTCCAGGGAAATGTTACCACTATTTCTTAAAGTATAAACTCTTTGGCAGTGGAAGGTTGGGCAGGACTGTTCGTATGGTGTGGCCAAAAGCTGGAACCATCCATCACCACTCAAGCAGCATTTCTCCCTTTCCTCCCAGAAAGACAATGATTTAACAGAACGCGATCCATCATACAGCTGCTAGATGAAGCAGAGTGATATGAAGTGTCTCATGCAGTTGTCCAGATCTGGCCTTTATTTCCTACCAGTCTGATTGTTAAATATTCATAATGCAACATTTTGTTTACAAACTCTGAATCAAGTTCTGCTTCCACAAAGACAGGAGTTTTCGATTATGATGGATGAAGCAAAGGAGGACTCATTCGGGAGCAATTAATTCCTGCAGTGAAATTCTTTCACTCTCATAACAAAAACTCTTAAATTTGCAACAATTGCATCATGCCTGAAGGGATAAAAATATCAAAGTATTTTGTCCATGCCTGTTTTATGATCCTTGACCACCTCAGTAGGGAGTCAGCAATTCTCATGAGGAGATGAATGGATATGAAACCTCTGTTTGACCTCTTTCTCAAGAGTAAATTCATGCCCCTATCCTGCAGAACAAAGTCTGCAATATGTCTAGTTGAAACTGTACCTCACACTTTGACGCTCAGTGCAGGGCTGTCTTGGCAGCGCACACACACAAAAAAGAGCCTATAAAAAACAGCACTCCAAACAGTATGGGTTTGGTGGCAAAAGCAGTGTGATCTCTTACTTATCTCAGCTTACTTATTTCTGTCAAGAACTTCTAAATACAGCTTAGATACTATATATACACACATATGCTCCCCTCTCCCATGTTATAGTCAAGTGCTGATTGAACTGAACTGGATATGACCATTACCATGGATGCAAGCAAAAGTAAACAGTAACCTGGTGTCAGATACTCTGACAGAAGCTGGGCTGTTATTCTGCATGCATCTTTGTCAGGTCAGAAAACTCAGTGAATACAGTTTGACTAGTACTAATATCGAGGGGGCAAAATTACATCAGACTTCTTAGAAAAACAGTTGATTTCAACAAAGCTGCAGAAGCGGCAGGACTACGAATCTCCTTACAGATTACTCTTTCCTTCAGCTGCATGTTCACTTAGCACATGGCAAAACATCCACAGCAAAAAGCAACCGGAGGGGAATCTGATAATGCAAAAGCAGTGTCATGCTCAGTTTAAACAGGAGTCTTTGGAATCACATGCGGCTTTGATTCATGCTCCAAACCATATGCCAGCAATCCAGTTGCTGATCAGAGCAAGAGTTAACAGCTGCTGAAAATAGGCAGAATCATAGAATCATTTAGATTGCAGAAGATCTTTAAGATCATTGAGTCCAACAGTAAACCTAACACTGCCAAGTCTACCACCACACCATGCCTCCAACTGCCACATCTACACATCTTTTCAATACCTCCAGAGATGGTAACTCCACCACTTCTCTAGGAAGTCTGTTCCAATGCTTTATAACCCTTTCACTGAATAAATTTTTCCTAATAAATTTTGCTGGAGCATGTCCTAAGAACAACAAAGCTGGTGAAGTGTCTAGAGAATGAGTCTTATGAATACAGACTCTTCAATTTCCTGCTGCTCTGATCAAAAACCTTGGGAAAAGCAGAAATCTGACTCCTCAAGAGGAATCCAAAACAGTACAATTTGTTCCAGTTGCAGAAATCTTACAAGCCAACCATGATAGGTACCTTTTTACCTTTGTTATTGTTTCTTCCTGAATGTTTCAGGATGGCATTACCTTTTCTCATTACTGATTTTCTTCCATTTTAAAATAACTTCCCCCCCCCCCCCCAAAAAAAAAACAAAACCAAAAAAACCCAAACAAAAAAAAAACCCAAACAAAAAATCAGAGTCAGGAACATCCTAAGTGTTGACCTTTTTTCACTTTTGCTGGAGGGCAGTCTCAAAGACACTGCACCTGGAACATGAATTCTCTCAGCACTCGGTAGAAGTAGGATACATTCTCCTACAGAGAGAACTCTCCTCCTAACTACTTGTCAGGTGTTTCACCAGAGTTTGAATTTAAAAATAAAATCATAAAGAATCTGATTAAACAGAGTCTGTATTCCTAAAGCCCCACTGCCATTTATTAGGATAAATGCTATTAGTTTTTCTGACTCACAAGGTGATCTTCTGCTAGAACAACAAAGTTAAGAACTAGCCTTTCTAGTATAAACCTAAAGCAGGAGAACCTTTCATTTCAGGCAGGCACAAGCAAAGCCAAAACACTGATACTACTTTTATGTACAACATGGGTTGTCTCTAAGATTGATCAGTCTTACCACACCTGGAAACATCTTGAAGAACCAAGCACTAAGACATTTATACATTCCTTATCACACGTGCACTGCACTGCCTGATTAAACACAATCTGCCTTCAGGTTGGTGGGCATTAAAAGTCTGTATGAAGTGGACAGTTAACCAAGTTCAGTGGTATAGTGCTGGTTCAATCTCCTCCCACTGACAGAAATCATAACTTCCAGGGATATCTGGGTCTATAGAGGAAGCACTGGAAGAATCAGGTGCCTCTGAACAGGAATAAAACCCAGCATGCATGAACAGGAATCCCGCTAGCTAGAGGTAATGCAAGACTTCCATAAAGTAGATATCTGCTCTGGAAGTAGATGGAGAGATTTCCAGGTGTACTGCACGTGCTGCAAAAATATACTGAACATCACCACCCCTACCCTTGCACTAAGCATTACTTTAATTTCACCTGTGACACAAAAAGAACACTTAACAAAAGACTACAAAAGAAAATACCTAGGTAGCAAAGAGGCCTTTCTTAACAGAAAACCTGAAATGCTGAAAGTGTACATGTGGGCACAATGCACTACGTGATATATGTGTAATACAATCTATTGTATGTAACTGTCGCAGCTGAACAGTCCAGAGGGCACATGAAGCAAAAAAGTCCCTGTAAATAAAAGGCAACCATGAAAACTGTTCAGTATTAATATCACCTTGTGAAACACGTAAGTCTAATAAGAGCTTTCAGTATGTATTTGGTGGCCCTGAACACACAGTGAGTGCAGACCTGGTGGTTTTGCTGAAAAACTGAAAAAACACATGAAGGTGTAACAAGCTTCAGCAAGGGTTCACAGAGGGAATTCTGAAAGCAGAGTTGAGAGGTACTAGATATTAATTTGCCAGTAAGATATCTTCTTTTCTGATTGCATCCCACAAACTTAAGTTACAAAGAAAACAGAAACTTGTAAGCTGAATGTATTTTTCTGAAAACAGAAAAGACACAACACTGTGCATCAGCCATAAAAAGAAACTCAGAAATCCTCCAGAAAATTCACAAAGAAAACTTTTTAAATTTAATATGTAAAAAAAACCCTATTAACTTAATAATACCCTACCAACCTACTCTTGTAATAAAATGGACAAAAACATTCTTTAAAAACATAATTTGAGAACAATTTATTTTAAGATATTCAGATAATAAATTTAGAAGTTATTTGGAGAGATGCATTCTCAGCTTACACTTTACCGAAGTAAACAGAACTAAGGCAATTCATGGAATATAACAGGATACTCCAAAGGTTAGTTTTTTAAAGGATAGTAGAAACTGTTACAGCAGTTTCCCACAAGCAAATTAAGTGCAGTTAAAATTTCCTATAATTTTCCCAAGGCAAATAAGCAACCTGAAATTTTGAACCTCTTTCATATTGTCCAGGGATTAAACAGCTTTTGATTAAAAACTGTTAAATACTAGAAGACAATAATAGGACCCGCCTCATATTCCATTGCAAGTGGAGTAGCAATGCAAGGACAAATGCACAGAAGACCATGGTTAGACAGTGACGGACAAAGGAAAGGAGAAATTATTTATGTCATCCTATTTGCTATGGGTAGAAAAATACAGTATTGGGTATACAGTCATTCATCTTGTGGGAAAGTCTCGGAGTTGTTGATACCTACAGCTTGAAAAGTGATGGCAGAAGCTCTGTAAAGAGGACAACTATAATTGAGAATAAGATCAGAAGGAAAAGGACAGGCATCGTATTTCCAACTATGAGTATACTTAGCCCGATGTGTGCCTACTCCATAAAGTACACAAGTTAAATGACCTGCAATACAAAGAATTAAAGGAATAAAACGTTCATGTTAATCAAAGAGAGGCAAATCACTCTGACTTGTGAGAAGGGCAGTATAAAGGGCTGGTAAAGACACGGGATTTTCTGGTTTTAATATACATATCTGTTCACAGTTTGTTTATACTGTATCTCAAAATCAGGACCTTTTATAATCTGACACTACAGCCCTTGTAATTTGTTACCCTTACTCTTGACATATATCATAGTGCCAGGGACGGAACTCAACTCACAAGGGGATCACTTTTCAATGCCTAAAACGGGTTCACGTCTCCAAATATTCAGGCCCTCCCACTGAAAGAGGTCACAGTGAAGATCTAAGAGAAACATACTACCCTTGTCATATGCAATATCACATCTATAAAATTTGCCTCCTGTCAAAAAGATAGTGAATTTATATTAATGTTACTATAAAAAAAATACTTGGTACTTTCCAGTCAGGCTTGTATATTTACCTTTCATGGAAAATATAAAGTAAAACATTAGATTTCTTGTTTTCCATGAATTAAAATTCGTCAAGAGTGTTGCCTTTTAAAATAATAGTTACAATAGGCTATAAAATTGCTCCTTCTCATAGGCCTCCTGTTGTGCACAGATCAATGGAAATTTTACTGCTGATATTCAAGGCAACAGACTGGGGTATAAATATTTGATGGAGGAAAAGAATGAGATTTTTCGAAACTGCTATTGTATGAACGATTCATATTCATCCATTGAGAAGGGATGGGCTAATGCCAGAGCTCCTGACGTTACCCATAACTTCTGTGCATACAGGGCAGAAATCCAGTAACAGGCACAAAGGGGTTGGAGGTTGTAGTGGAGTTTCCAAAACCCATGTGTACAGGAAAACCTTAAAAGAAAAAAAAAAAAAAAGGGGGTGGGGGGGGTGGGGAGAAAAAGAAACAAAACCAAATAAAACTCAAAACAAAACACCACAACCAAACCAAAAAATCACAAACCATAAAATACCAAAAAACCCACACCTGCACATCTGTGTCCAGCCAGCTAAAGCCAAGAAGCAGAAGGGATGACAGGGACAACTTCGCTGCCTGCATCAAGCCCCTGCCTGGATGGAGTCACCCTGCCTCAACGACATGGGAGAAGGGCACAGGCTTCCTGCCCTACCTGTATCCATGCTCTGAAGAAACAGTTTCATTCTTTGACCAAAGGACTGTCTGCTAATAACCCACCTTTCCGGCACATAAAATCATTGTTTGCACATCTTCACCCGTGTCTAAAGATCAGTGCTCCTGGGATATCAGAAAATACCCATCAAAGTAGTTAACACCTTAAAGGGAGACTTTACTGAAACACCAGAGGGATGTAAACTTTCCCCATATGCTAAAGGAATGTAATAAATAGCATCAGAAAAGAAGGGGACCGTAGTGTTAAAAAGTTGAAAACTAACAGGGAGGGGAATTTGTATAAATAGTCATAGCTCAGTTGAAGTCAATGGACCTGTGACAATTTATACTCACCAGGGATATGGCCCATGACTTTTGCTACCAGATGCTCACTGAGTGTAACAACAGACCCCAAAAGCAAGATTCCCTTACGCCTAGCATACAACCTGGACAAATATTAACAAACAGAATTTATTTTTGTGCTTTTTATCTAAGAAGTAGTACATAACAGAATCCCTAGAAAAGTACTTAGTCACACTTCCCGAACAGAGCAACTGTGCTGCATTTGATTTGAATATTTATCTGCTAGTTCCTAAAAAAGTATATTGTGACCTGAAGCTTCAGATTCAATGTCTAAGATCAGTAAAAAATAACAGTTAACCTTTACTCTTCTGATTCTACTACATGATTAATTTGTTAATATTAATCATAGGATCTGAGATACCATGTTAAGCCGGGTAATAGAGCAATTAATTGAAATATCATTGGTAAAAACACAGCAGCTGCGAATGGCCTTAGTGTTTGTGACAAACTAGAGAAAAGTAAGTTGCTTATCAAACTGCAACTTCTAAACAACCTTATTTTTAGCTTATTGCAATTATTGCCACAAAGGATTATGGAAGTATCTTTAAACACAAAACTCAGGCCTCCAAGTCTGTCTCTAAACCACAGTCCAAATAATGTTTTAAACACATATTCTGATGTTACCATGAAAGGAGGTATTTAAATGCTAGGTATTAAAACGGTATTTAAATGCAAGAAGGGGGGAGGGCATCAACAGGCACACACCTTCATTGAATCATGAACCATATTGTTCTCCTCACTAGGCATTGCCTTAAGAGGGTGTCAACATTCCTAGCTGAACTGTGTCCGTTCTAAGAGATACCATGTTCAATTATTCAAGTAGATAAAATCAATGGAAAATGGCATTGCCTTCCTTTCTTTCACAGAACCATCGTCCATCACTCCAGTAACAAGAACACACAGCCCTCACCACCAAAGACCTAGGAAAGAACCGAATATATAAAACTGTGACAGGACGTTCAGTAGATAATATTACATGCTGCTGTGGTTTGATGGTATCACAGGCATTCATGTATTTATTATTGCTTTACATATTTAGAAAAGGTTTCAGCCTACCAAAAATTGTTGCTGTTCCCAAGCACAGTAATCACATACAGAAATATAGACATGGGCCGCAGGATGGCTCTCACTACAGTCACCTGGGTGAAATGGTCAGAGAAACAAATCTAAACAAAGATGCCTGCACCCTGAACTTCTGCAAGGAAATATTCTAGAGGTACAACCAGCCATAGTCCTCTGATTACCACATGTACCTTTACACAGATGAGCTAATATTACTTGTACCTGCAAACTCTTTCAATTTACTCAAATGACATTTTTTTTTAAAATTCTCCCTCTGCTTACATAGGTGTCAGTATGTTGGGATGAAATCTTGAACTCAGACGAGTCATCCGGGAGTCCAAGGAAGGCTGCAGGTCTGTTCTGCTGATTTTTTTAACTGATGGTTTTAACACAAACATCTCTGTTGCAACCGGGGTTACTGAAGAATTGGGGCAAAAAAAACCTTTGGAAAAATAATTACAATATACGGGAACACAGACTTGGCCATGCAGTGTTCCAGCTTCTTGCTTACTGAAGAAATCATTTTGAGTCTCCCTCCCCACTCCTTTTTTTAAGGCAAGGTATCCCTCTCCGTGTATGACTGTCTAATGAATTATCTCCTCCTGACATCTCCAAGGAAAAACAGCAGGGCCAACAAACCGTTTGAAGAGCCTCTAACAAGTGGCTCCTTATTCCTCCCACTGCCAGAGAAATGCAAAATTCTTCATCACTTTTATCCTTCCTCCTCCTGCCATGCCACCCTGAGTAAGTACACACAGGTCAGCTCCAAAAACGTCTTGGAAGAATCTACCAGCTGAAAAAGCCATTGTAATGACTGCTGCATCCAGGCAGCGACAAAGCTGGTAGGGGCCGTTCCAGGCGGCACAGAGGGAGCTCCAGCAATGGGGATGCGGGTGCCTCGGGTCCAGCGCGGGGGCGGAGGGCTGCACCCGGGGCTGCTGTGCGACACCGAAGGAGGGATGCAGCTGTGAGCGCAGCGCTGAGGCCACCTCAGCTGCTGGGGGGATGGGGAAAGCCGTCGAGGAGGAGCGAAGGCAGTTTCGATGCGATGCCACCGGAGGGAGGAGGGAGGGAGTGATACCGGGCCTCACCAAGGGGACTGGTTTGAGGACAGGAGTCTCTTCTCACCCCTGGAAGCGGGTGAGAGAAGGGCAGCCCACCGCCTGCTGGGTTGCTCTGACCTCGGCTAGTGCAACCCTCAATCCACTCCTCAAGCCACCGGGGATAAGCATGATATAGTAAATCCCTTGGGGGGTGGGGGAGGTGTAATCCTTGAAGTTTTCAGGTATATATTCATGCATTGTGATTTACCTACACAGGAAGATTTTATTCTTAAATGGAAATTTCATGTTACTGTTCAGTTCATTAAAATCTACTGATGGGATTTTACATGTATGCCAGCAAGACAGGTAGGAGGTAGAAAGTCTTCAGAGAAAAGACAACTAAGAAATCATGGTCAAAAATAGCCAGTTATATAAATTCAAAGAGAAGAGGAGGTTATAAGGGAGACAAAGGAACAATTTAAAACTATAAAAGTAAACCCATGAAAGTGCCTCAAACTTTCCATTTTGGGTTTTTTTCTTGAATGATGAGAAATACACTTTTTCTGCAAAGTGCTTCCTAGCTTTTTAGTAGAAGTTAAAAGGTTAAGACATTTTTGTAAAAAATAATAGTTAAAAGCCATTATTAATTAAAAAAGATTTCAGAATTAAAAATGTTTTAACTGACCATGCCATTAAATATGTGATCACTTATGAAAGTATCTGAGCAAAAGAAAAAATGAAAATAACTGTACTGATATAATTTTTTTTTTTTTTTTAAACGTAACAAAGGTGGCTTTTCAGTTTCAGCTAACACAGATATTACACATCTGATAGCAGAGAGGTTTGTAAACCAGCCAGAAATTATCTTAGCATCAGCTATAAAGTGGTTACATAATTACATGTACATGCAATTCTTCACCTTCAAAGTCTTTCACAAAACATTTTTATTAAAATTACAGAAACATCAACTATTTGTAATGATATAATACTGATGTCAGTTTCACAATAATTTTTCCAGTCTTAGGGAAAAATTAGCATATCACATTTATCAGAAAATATCAATGAAATTACTTCCTTACAAAAAAATCTAAGCAACAATATGAAATATTTGTTAGTTTCTCTGTTGCTTTTTATGGGTACAATGTGAACCACTTATTGTAGGCAATGTTGCAGAAAGTTCTAGCTTGTGAATACTTCCCAATGTTAGAGGTTGTTTTCATAGCTGCTCTTAACTTTGTAGAATTTATTTGAGCTGATATTTTCCAATCTAAAGCCATTTTTTTTCTTTTTTCTTTTTTAACTTCAAAAGAAATGTTTAAGGTGTTTCATAAAATAAGGCCAGAGAAAATTACCATTTTTCTCTTTAGAAAAAAGAACAAAACCCAAAACAAACCCACTACCAAGAAAAGGAGCAGCCATTTGTGATGTTACCTTGCTATTGAGCAGACACCTGAGACTTGCTAGAACGTACCTTTTGCTGTTGCCATGAATAACTACCCAAATTTGTTCAGCCTTTGTCATTTCCACCTCCATGTGCTCAGCCCAGCCTTCAAGAGGGTAGCTGATACACATTACCCAAATACCCCATCTATAGCAAGCTTTACAGATATGTGTGTGAAAATAAAACTGCTTGGCATCCTCGCTAGGGCTAGTGCCTAAGGTTAACTGAGGCAATGGTATGAGGAGTTTGCTGAGGGCCTAGAAGAACAGGGGCTACGGAAGTGGAAGAGGCACGTCAGCAATGTATAAAGGGGACTACCACCAGAAGACCACATGGTCCTTCAAAATCAGGAGCAAAACATAACGGTTTTTGTGTCTCAGCATTTTTTCTGGCAATAGGTAAGTATGTGTGTCCTCTTCCATCTGGTCTGTACTGAAGACAGCAGCCTATTATTAGCACCATCCACTATTCAGCTGGCCCCAGAAACTGAGGTTTACATCATATGGCTAAGGAATCCAGAACTCATTAAATAATTCTGGTGTGTCATCATAATTCCACATAATAGGATTGGTTGTTTTTTGGTTTGGTTTTGTTGGTTTTGGTTTTTTTTTTTCCAAAAATAGGAAAATTAGCTTTTTCTGCACAGGAAATTCTATGTCAGTTTCAATCAAAGCCTCTGCAGTTCTCAGGAATTAAAAGTAAACAGACAGTCTTCTACTTCAGCCACTAAAGAGGGTAGAAATGAATAACCTTTGGCTCTGCAGCTACACTTTGATGGAGCTGGGGGCATAGCACCCTGAATGACCCAAAACTGCTGAGATGCCTGGGTATACATCCAGCTCTCATGTAATCTGCAAATGATAATTTACCCTTATTTTTCTTCCTTTGGACTTTAAAAGCACTTACTGAATGTTTATCAGACCTTATTTCCAAAGACTACTCTCCTATTTTTTTTTTCCCGGTGTATAACCAATTAATGCCTGAATGTCATATTTTTTCATTTAAGTCTTCCCATAATACAACAGTGGATTGTATCTCAGGCAGAGCAGTATAGTTCACATTCCAAAGTAAGAGCTATAATTTATTTTCAGATGCCACTCAGATGATGCTGTGCAAACATTATTAGCTTGACAGGCTTATGACTAGCAATTCTACCAGCACCACAGCTCTGTAAATTAATCTAATCAGGGTTAACATTAATAAACTCTTCATTAATCAAAACTCAATCAGGAAATCAAATGCTTCTCCAGGTTCATCCTTTCAGCATTTAGTTCTTAATGCCTGAAAACTAAGATCCTGTATGTACTGATATATCTGTCAGTAGGAATGCCATAGAATTTAAAGCTGTACTTTTAAATCACCCATTGCACATTTTTGCTGGAGTGCTTGAGTCTTGGAACTATTGATTTTGTAACACATTCTTGCTTTTCTCCCTTATCCTCAACCTAATTTTGGGAGGAAAAGAAAAAAAAAAAGAACCAAAAAAACAAACCAGCTAAACTTTTTTACCCACTTCGTTACTCACTAAGGTTGTCTCTTTCACGTTAATTACCAAACACAGTATCAACACGCTGCCTTAGGCACCAACAATAAATAAGGAGTGTCACCACAGCAGCTCAGACTCAAAAGGCAGCTAGTTTTAGCTTTGTTAACAGAACATATCTACAAGCATGCCTTTGTTGGAAGTTTCAGATTCCTGGGTAGTTTAGAAGATCTTAAGAATATATTTTTATGTAATACATAATATTTTATGGTTGGACTCAACGATCTTAAGGGTCTTTTCCCACTTAAATGATTCTACAATTTTATGAAATAAACTATAATCCATTACAGAAGATAGTAAGAAGACAGTCTGCACTCCTTCTGTTGAAAGCATAGAAGATCTGTTCCTGTGTGAAACGCTATTTTCTTACACTGCTTGCTGCTGAGACAGACTCTTTCTTATTTTGGAGAAAAGACGTAATATTGCATCTATTCCTTAGGGAGGTATATTTTGCACTGGGTAAAGAACAGGCTGAACAGCAGGACTGAAGGGGCTATACGGAATGGGGCTACATCTGGCTGGGGGCTAGTCACCAGCACTGTTCCTCAGGGTTCACTTCTAGGGCCGGTCCTGTTCAATATTTTTACCAGTGATCTGGAGACACGGGTTGAATGCCCAGTAAACTTGCTGATGATCCTAAAATGAGAGGTGCTGCTGACTCTCCCGAGGCAGAAAAGGCCTTGCAGAGGGAGGTAGACTTGAAGTATTGGGCAATCCTCAGCGGTGTGAAATCTAAAATAAACGAATGATGGCTTCTGAACCTGGGACACAGGAACGCCAGACAGGAGTAGAACTGGGAGTGGCTGGAAAGTAGTCCTGCAGAAAGGGGTTTGGGAGTGCTGGCTGACACTAAGCTCAACATGCGTTAGCAGTGTGCCCTGGCAGCCAAGAGGGCAAACTGCATCCTGGGGAGCATCAAAAATACAGTACAACTATGTGGTCAAAAGAGGTGATTGTCCCGCTGTATTCAGCACTGGTTCACTATCACCTCAAGTGTGCAGTTCTGAGTGCCACAATTTAAAAAGGGAAGTTAAGGAATTTGGATGCATCCAGAAGAAGTCAACAAAGCTGGTGGAAGGGCTGGAAGGCATGTCCTGTGAGGAGCGGCCGAGGACTCCAGATTTCTCTAGGTTGGAGAGAAAGGGGCTGAAGGGTGACCTCATCACTCTCCACAGATTCCTGAGGAGGGGAAGTGGAGAGGGAGGTGCTGACTTCTCTCTGGAATCCAGCGACAGAAGTCATGCGAATGGTTCAATGGTGCATCAGAAGAGATTCAGACTATTAGGAATCATTTCTTTGCAAAAAGGGTGGTCAAATACCTCTAGGCTCCCTAGAGAGGTAGTCAATGCCCTGGGCCTGTCAGGGCCTTAAAAAGAGGCATTTGGACACTGACCTTCATATGGGCTTTAACTTTTGGTCAGTCCTGGAATGATAAGGAAATTGCAATAGATTATTGTTGTAGGTCCCTGCCAGCTGTAACTATTCTATTCTGTTCTATTCCATCCTACCCTACCCTACCCTGTTGCGCCTTTGGAAACCTTCGCTGTATTTCCCACTGGCAATGCTTTCTCTTTCAAGACTTGAGCGAGCATCCCTTCCCAGGCTTGTGACAGCTGTGCTCTGGGTTGAGGCCACCCGGGTCTTGAAGATGTCCAGGCTCAGGGATCCCACAGCCTCTCCAGGCAGCCCCCTCCAGTGCTTCATGATCCTCAGAAGCATTTTGGGGTTTCTTCCTTAGCTCCAGCCTGAAGCTCCCTAGTCTCAGGAGACACCACTGCCTCTCACCCTCCCTCCAGGCAGTGCTGGGAAGAGCCTGTCCCATCCCCTTGATGCCTTCCCCATGGGCACAGGGCTGTGCTGTGAGGTGCCCCGGCGCCTTCCCTGCTCCATGCTGAGCCAGCCCCAGCGCCACAGACCCTCCTTGGCTCCCGGGAGCCCCTCCGGTTTGCCTGCCTGTCTCGGGGACCCCAAAGGGGACGCAGCGCCCAGATGAGGCCTGGTGGGTGCTGAGCAGCGGGGCTCACCCTTGCACCTTCTGGCTAGGGCAGAAAGATGGCAGAAGAGCCCTATGGCCGGAGCCAGCCAAGCGCGGCCTTTGCTGCCTTTGATCCACCTGCGGGAGGAACCGGGGGAGCCCAGAGGGCTGGCCAGCGGTGCTGGCGTATGGGGACAGCCGGTGGGGCTTTGTCCTGCAGCCTCCGAGGGATGCACAAGGTGTTACTGAGAGAACCCTCTTGCCATATGAGCCTGCAGACGTCTGCCATGGCCAGAGTGACCGGATGGGGCCCTGGGAAGACACAGCCATGGCCTCGGTGACTGGTGTGAAACACCGACGCCGAGCACAAGACGGGAGATGGGGGACTGAGTGCCGCAGGCACGTGTGCTGGGGCTGCAGCGATGCGAGTGCTGGGGGCGAGGATGGCCTGCTGCCACCGCCCTGAGCAACGGGTTCTGATGTCACCTGGCGATGGAATGAGATGTCCCCGAGCGATGGATTGTGACCTGGCATCCCTGGCAGCTTATAAGCAGGTGCCGAGTGTCACCCAGCTGGTTCTTGCCCAGACTCCAGCTGAGCAGTCTGCGAGGTTGGGAGGGCAGAGCGAGGCCTTGGTGCTGGTGTCGTGCTCAGGGAGCTGTTCCATGCAGCTCTCGGTGCCCGACCCAGAGCCATCGGAGGGTTTCCCCCGGCCCTGCCAGCTTCAGGCAGCCGGGGCACCCAGGAGGGGCGCTCGCAGCAGCAGAGGTGAGCTGGCAGGGGACACCTCGCGCTGGGGAGCGGGGAGGCTTTCCTTCTGGGGGGGCCTGGGCATGTCTTCCACCCCTCCCCGGGCCAGCCAGTGACCGTGGCCTCTCTTCCCTTTCTAGCGTGACACCCGCTGCTGCAGCGCCAGTGAGAGGGAGCTGCTCACCATCCCCGGCTCCCCCCAGCCCACCGCAGCACGTGGAGAGCATGGCCGCGGAGCTGGAGGAGCGCTGTCCCATCTGCCTGGACAGCTGCGAGGAACCCAGCTTCGTGATGACATGCCTCCACCGCTTCTGCTACCCGTGCATCCTGCGGTGGGCTCAGAGCAAGCCCGAGTGCCCCCTCTGCAAGAGGAGGGTCC
Source organism: Falco rusticolus (assembly GCF_015220075.1). Classification (NCBI taxonomy): domain Eukaryota; kingdom Metazoa; phylum Chordata; class Aves; order Falconiformes; family Falconidae; genus Falco; species Falco rusticolus. Next base: position 36,327,673 of record NC_051210.1, on the reverse strand, counting down.
TCTCCATCGCGCACTCGGTGCGGGCGGACGATGACTACAAGGAGCATGCCATCACACCACCTGTCATCGTCTGCCAGGCAGGAGGAGCTCCCAGACACCCACCCGCCCGCGACCTCCATCACCCTGGGGCACCCCAGTGGTGGGCTGCAGAAGGGGTGCTCAGGCGTCCTGTGGGCAGCCTCCAACCCCCAATCTGGTTGAATTCTTTCCGGCAGCAGCCAGGGCTCTTCCAGATCCTGCAGTCCTGGGTCCGTCAGGAGCTGGAGGAGACCTTTGGCAGCAGGGTGCAGGAGAGGGCTGCGGTGGAGGACGGGGCCAGGGGCTGGCTGCCTGGGGGCTCCCTGCAAAACCGCCCAGCGATGTTCATGCAACAGCGTGCACGTGTCGCTGCGCGGCGGCGCAGGGGGGAGGCCCGCAGACCACTGGGCTGGCAGGACGCCAGTCCTACTGGGGGGCAGGAGGGCAGCCCCGCAGGTGTCCCCCAGCCTGCTGCCTCCCGAGGGGGGGCTCCTGCCCCTGGCCCAGCCCCCTCCAGCAGCCCTGGGAGACCCAGCTTAGATGAGCTCCCTGGCACCTCATCTGCTGCTGTTGGTGGGAGCCCCCCTGCTGCCCCTGTCACCACCCTCGCAGGGCAAGAAGAGCCCCAGGAGGAGCCAGGGGAGGCTGTGCCCAGGACGTCCACCTCTGGCCGGGGCAGTGAACACTCCCCTGGGGGGCCACGGCGACCCCCAAAGAGGAGGGCTGGCAGCTCCAAGGCCTCGCCAGCCAACAAGAGGGCAGCACAGCGTCGGTGACTCTGGAGGGATGGCCAAAGCAGGACCATGCCATCAGCTGGAGCATCCACCAACCCACAAGAGCTCCCAGCACCCCAAATCCAACTATCTAAATAAAATAAAAGCATGGAAACTCCAGAAAATCTCCTGGTGTTACTAATAGTGCAGGTGGTGTTGCTGTCCTTGCCCTTTATTGCTTTTTTCCTGGGAGGGGTGGGATGCTGGCTAAAGCTGAGGGGTCCTCCTATGTGTGCCAGCTACTATTTCACTCCTCCCCCCAAAGGCAAGTGCTGCCCACCTCCAGGCCTCCATCTCTGCAGCTGGTGCCGGGGCAGATGTTTCCAGCCGGGGGCTCTCCAGGGCCACCCTGTGCCCCATCATCGCTCACCACCCCAGGCCCGTCGTCCTCCTCACCGCAGACGCTGCCCCCACGTCCCGCGGCTCTGCTCCCCTACCAGCCCGCACTGCTGGCTGCAGCCTGGCCACGGCGGTGCCCAGATCCCTCCTCCTGCACGGAGTCTCCACTTGGTGCTGCCTTCTGCGTCAGCCCGGGCTCCCAAGAACCTCAGCAAGGGGAAGCGCCAAGTCCTGCACCTGGGGAGGGACAACGTCAGGCACCGGCACATGTGGCGAGCTGCCCCACTGGAGAGCAGCCCTGGAGAGGTGACCATGCTGCTGCCTTCCAGCACAGGCTTTCTTCCCGCTCGGCCAGATCAAGTCTTGGTGCTGGAGCTGCTTCTCCTCTGCTCGCAAAGGACGCCTCTTTGGCAGACGCTCAGCAGATGGATGCCAAGCGGCTGAGGACACTGGGTTCATCCAGTCTGGCGAAAAGGGGGCTGAGGGGCGACCACATTGCTCTCCACAGCTTCCTGAGGAGGGGAAGTGGAGAGGGCGGTGCTGATCTCTTCTCGCTGGTCTCCAGCAACAGGACGTGTGGAACGGTCCAAAGCCGTGGCAGAAGAAACCTTCCTTTACTGCGAGGGTGGTCAGACGCTGCGACAGGCGCCCAAGAGAGGTGCTCGATGCGCCGTGCCTCTCAGAGCCTTAAGCAGAGTCATTTGCACAATGCCCCTCATAATGGGCTCTAACTTTTGGTCAGCCCTGGAGCGATCAGGCAGTTCAACTAGAGGATGGTTGTAGGTCCACGCCAAGTATTGTATTCTATTCTGTTCTATTATATTCTTTTATTGTATTCTATTCTATTCTATTCTATTCTATTCCTTTACTACTCTATTCATTGTTTTGCATTCTTGAAACTACTTTATTGGCATTAGACAGGTGAATAAATGAAGTGTTTGCAAGGCAATTTTGCCAAACTGAGTCAGATGAAAGTAACGGGATTCCTATATGCAGGTCAGCTGGCTGACAGTGACCCACAGAACTAAACAAACTGATTTCCAAGCCTGAAGGAAAGTATGGTGAAGCAGGGGTAAACAACCTTTCTGGCATGCAATCTGAACTGTTAGAAAAACTTGCTGGGTGTGGGGGATGCAAATTATTCATATGCGGGTGCATACATATGTATGAAGAAAATTTCCTGTGACATCAAATATTGTTTTGTCCCACCCAAAGTAATCCTTGCCTCTTCTGTGTTATTATCAGATTGAACAAAATGAGAAATGGGACACTTATAATTGACCTTTTTGAGGAGCATCAGAGAGACTGCTGATGAGACATGCTTTTTGCAACTTTATTTTTAGAGTAGTATTACTTCAGATACTCCAGATTTTAGACAGAGAGCAGCACCAATTTAAAAGAGCAGATTTCCTTACTGCATTTTCATTCTTTCATTCCATTTTTTAAAAAAGACAATGCCTTCTATTACTCTTAATGTTTTTAGTTTTGGATGGAAATATTCAAATTTAATCAGGTTTTACCATGTTTCACCTTCTTTCAAGTACACTAAATCAGTTGCATGACTCGTTTGTTTTGCTCTTTCAAATGGAAATGATTAACAAAATAACACAAAAGTAGGGGAAAATTAACCATAAAGCCATAAAAATTGAAAGTATTATTTATGGTGCGGTACTACAACTTTATCTCATTTTGTTAAATTACCTACTTCTCATTAGGATAGTGTTCCTTTATCTTTATGCCTGACTACAATGTTCACCCTTTCCTTGTATGCACTTAGAAACTATTCAGCATCCTAAGGAACTGTAATTAAACTCAATGTGGCATCAAATGCTGAAAGGAAGTCTCAGGGACCATGTAACTGTCCTTTTGTAGAACGTGCAATAAACACTTTGAAAGCCATTTAAGCTACTGAACGAAGGAGTGAAGGGGAAGTAGAGAGGCAGGAAGTAAAATCTAAACAAACTCAAGATTGCTGGTTATATCAGAGATGTCCAACAGCTGCACCAGATACTTGCCAAAAGCCCAAGGCCATTACTACTTTGAATATCAATTTACGTATATCCTTAAACAGATTAACAAATGTCTTATTTAGTTTGCAACTTCTTTGGCAGTTTAATACAAATCGTTTCTCTGAGCAGCCCAAACCTAAACACCTGCTGCTGATCTGGAACCTTCTGGAAGAGGGCATGTTGGGGTCACATATTTACAAAGTCAGAGCTGTATTTGGCTCTTCGCTGTACATTGCACATCTTAAGAGTTGCACCTTGCAGCTTGCCTGATATGATAGCCTGCTGGCTATCAAAAACCTAACCACTGCTCTGCAGAGTAAGAAGCAGGCTCTCCCAGTGCACAGGCTGTGGGTAATTTCTTCCTTGCAGAAGCCATCAGCTTCCTTTAATATCCACGAACAAGCTAAATTTCTAAATTTTAGAAAATGGAGCTCTTAGGAAATAAAGTGTTTCTGTGTTTTGGTGTACTGGATGCTGTAGCCCCCATATAATATATATGTAGCCCCACATAAATGCAAAGTGGTAAGCATTACATTTATTGCCCTGCTTGATCCAATTAATTTGAAAGTATCTTAACAGTACTGCTAATCACAAGTGGGAAGGTGCTTTCTCACGTTTAACCCTAAGTTAGCTCTAATCGTATGAGTAGACAGAAGTGTCACTAATAGCTTCTTCTTCCTAAGGTATTTGGTAATCTTGCCCAACAGCAGGCAAATCCCATAGGGCCACTTTCTTGGCTTTGCAACCAGGCTCTCTCAGTAAAGCAGTGCAATGTAGCTGCATTACACTGTACGTTTCAAGGGCATTTGATTTATACAGTAGCACAAAGAAGGTAAAGCTTTCCTGGAGATCGATACTTAATCACCTTTACATATGCTTGGCTTCCCTTTGGTTTTGGGGGGTTTCTGAACAGTATGGATTGGTGAGCACAACAATTTTTTTTCCTTTTTTTCTACTGCCTACAAGCTTCTTTCCTTTGTTCTTCCCTTCCATCTACAACAGTTTCCCCAGATGACAAGTTGCAGGAATATGGACACTTGTGTCTAGTTCAAGCTGTTAGGCATATTAGTTTAAATACACATTTGGCTTTTAAAATTAGTCAATTGTATAAGCACACCAAATTTCTGCTTCTATCAGTAAATAGTATAAACTGTATTAAATATTTCATCATCTAATTACTGGTGATTAGGAAAGATTTAAGTGGAAGACTAAAGCTGAAGAAATAGCACAGTGTGGAAAGAAGCTGGGAACTAGTGCGCTAGAAAGCAACCCAAACCAGTACTTCCACTGCTCTCATAACTCTACCTTGAATTATGTATATTCTGGGTTTTGCATGAGAAAAAAAATGTATTTTTTGAAACAAAAAAATAAAATTAGGATAAAAAATTCAGAGGGTCAGCTTCTTTTGACTGTATTCTACAGCTCCAGCCAGACCAGGGTATAATTTTCAGTTATCTATTTTTTGTGACACAGTATACTTATGAACTGTACTAGGTTGTATCCCCGATAGCTAGAGTAAAAACAATCACTCTACCAAAAAATTACACTCTAAAACAGATAAGAGAGAAAAGAGTATGTAAAATGGCTTAGTGCAGCCTTGGTTTCAGTTCCTTCCTTCCTCTACAAATTTCCTGTCTAGGCCTGAGCAATTGTCAAAGGCCATTTGAACCAACAGACCCAGAAGCCCATTAAGGTTGTGGATCAAAATTTCCTGAAAGGAGCCCCAACTTCACACCAGGGTGGAATACAGCTTCTCCCCGAACCTTGAAAGAAAAATGGAAACTGACACACAGGGGCTAGGAGGGAATTGCAGCATGTTCCAGCCAGATCCCCAAATTGGACTGTCATGGAGCCAGGAAATCTGCCAAGGCAAATGCATGCTGTTTAATGCAGACCAGCCCGAGATAACCTGCGCCTCAGATCCTCATTTGTAAAACAGGAATAACTATCCCATGCTTTATGGGAAGAGAACATATCCTAAACATTTTGAAATAATCTGATCCCATAACAGAGGAAGACAAAAATTCCGAAGATTGACCATCTCCATTTGCTGTAGAAAACATGAAGAGACAAAGGTTAAACAAGTTGTGGCAATCACACATGGAGACAGGAGCACAGCTGGAAATTAAATCCAGACCTCTAAAATTATAGTCCAGTGTTTTTATCACAAAATCTTTCTTCTTCGTTCTTGATTAAAACAGGAAACCAGTACACAAAATATGTGCTTACTCTGTAACTTCAGCATGTTACCACAAATGTCTTAGAAAAATATATATGCGCTTCAAATATGGTCATCTCAGCCAAGTGTATATTTTGATGAAACAAAAAGCATGCATATCATTCTGGAGGAGGCCCATCATCAAACACCTGGTCCTCAGGGGCCTGAACAAACACTGTAACTTCTAAGTTGAGACAACCTTGTATTGGTTATAAAAACATCTGTTTATGTGAATTTTAAGATAATTTTGTGTAAACTGCAAGATTTAAAATGTTGTTGTCAGTGGCTGAACCACACTGAGACTAAAGAGTATTTGCAATGCAACCCAAGGAAAGGAGGAAGAGACAAGTGCTGCTGCTGTTTGATGATAAGGAAAGTATTCTTACTTTTTAACATGATGTTGAGTGCCTTTCATTTGCCAGACAGATCCAGTTTACAAAATTGTTTGCCCCCACAGCTACTGTCTTTTACCTGGAAGACCCCCGCCACGGGCAGGGAGGTGGCCTCAGGGTGAAGTGCTCTGATGACCTACTCCTTTGCACCCTCTTTCCCAGGGCCTCATATTCCCTTTCCCTTCTTATAATTAAGCAATTTTTCACATGATTAAAACATACTTCCCCCACCATAAAACTGTATGAGTGCCTGTCACATCATCCAGGGGGCTCCCTTTGGGGTCACAGAAGAGATGCACTTCATCTATGTGATAAAAAGTATGGGATATGCAGACCACAGAGAATAAATTGCACACCCCAGCCTCACGGTTCCTCACCAGAGTTTTAATTCAGATGTGTTACTAGTTTTTAAAGACATTTTTTTTTTTACATTGTTTGAAAGAGCTGGGTTTTTTTCTCAACTACAATTGTTTCATCACTTGCCTTCAATGGACTGAATCTTAAAATTTTTACTGTTGTCCCAAACAACCTGAAGAAAATAAGGCATGAGAACATGCAAATTTATTCTGAATTATTAACATCTCAAAATTCCTCCCCAGAGTAATGACGATTTCTGCTTGATGATGGTGTTTCTTCCCACCTACTTCTCCTCCTAAGGATCCAGCATACAGGCATCAGTGGCTGTAAACTCAGAACTGATGTTAGTCAGTTTGATGAAACAGGGACTTCTCAAAGTTTCTTAGAAAGCCCAGTCCCCCTGCACAGGGCTCTGGAATGAGGTGTTCACCTCCCGGCATCCTGAGCAGATTGCAGAAAGGTCATGTGGGGAAAAGTGCAGCACTGGCAACAGAGCCAGGTCTGTTCACCTACACTTGGCAAGGAATGAGTTTATAGCTACTTCTTTCTGCCTGTACTTTGTTGTACCTTCCTCACTTCTGCTAAAGCCTCATCAGATTTTCCAGAAGCCCTTAGATCCAACAAACGGTCAGATATCTTCCATCCCAAGTTCCTTCCGAGGTGGCACCACTATAGTCACACTCTTGAGAGTCACAAAATAGAGAAATCTAAACAGCTTCAAAACAGAAATTTGCCCAATAGGTAAAATTGAATCTGAACATTCAAGAGAAGACATTAGAGAACATATTGTCTCTTAGAATAAAATTGTCTTGTAAGAGCAACACATCTAGAAGGGAAGGCAAGTGTTTCCACCCTCCTACTCTTTGACACCAAGGATTAACATCCATTGCTTAAACCACGCTAAAAAAAACCATTTTCCAGTATTTGTTACCCATTTATTTTATTTCCACACACTCGTACCTTCCTGAACAGGCAAGATGTCTCTCTTCAGAAAGGCAAAAGCTAATAATGTTAATGATACAACTACATTACACAGTGAGAGAAAGGATTCAACCTGCTAGCTTGTGCTCTAGCGAAACAGTCCTCTAGTTGCGCAGTCCTTTGACAGCAGTCTGGTCAGAAACTAGTCTTCTGACTGTGTTTTGATTTTATTTCCTTTGTAGATTAGTTTGTACTAGCTATTAATGCTTTCAACAATTTTAATACTTTTGCTAAATAATTTTGATAGATTTTACTTTTTCTTTTCTACAGAAAAATCCCTAGAAATTTTCACAGATACAAACTTTCACAGCAAATAAAGACCTCTCCACCTTCTCAACAGTCCACACCAGTTTAAGACTATGCATTTGGTTGGAAACTTTTACTTTTAGATTTTTTATGGAAATCTCTCAACTTCAGTGCCTGAAGGTCAGGGCCCTTTTTTGTGCTGGCAAGTCTGAGTGCATAATGCACATCTGATCTCTGGCAATCTTTAATTGTAGATAATTTCTAGAAATCTACAGCAGAACACACGGACTTCATAAAAATACCTTGTTAGATGGTATCAACACAGGTAATGCTTTTCATCCCTTAATAATTCATTAGGTATAGTTTTAGACCAAGTTACAATGGTTTTAGGTTTCAGCGCTTCCACTGAAGCGTGTCTTTTTGGAAGCGTTAATGCCAGGAGAAATGGCTCTCAGGTGGCTCAACACAAGATTGTGCTGTGCAGCCAGCAAACAGAAAGAGCCTTTTGTTCTGTGTGGGCTCCTTCCAAGCAGTTAGGTATTTCTTTCACCTTTTTGCCGTTTCCTTTTTTCTGGCTTACAAAGCGATATGCATGATTTTATATAAAACATTCAGTAAAAAAAAAAAAAAACAAAAACTTAATCGGTTTCTGAAAAGAAAAATGTAATACTGCAAATGATGGCATTTTATTTGAAGGACTAGATCTGCATGGAGCAGAGGAACATGGGAGCAAATGTGAAGCATAAGAAAAGAAAAAAAAAAGGACAGTATCAAAAGGAAGGACAGGAACATTGAAAAAGTAGGCAAAACCTAGTAAAGTAGGAAAGAGAAAACTGAAACAGGAATAGGCACGCAATGAGGCAAAGATCTGTAATCCCTGAAAGCTCCTGGTCCTCATATGGTTAGTTCCTCATGATTTCTCACTAGACCTTTGACCTGACCTTGTTTTTCTCAAGTTTCAGCTTTTTCTTCAATCTAGTGAATATAAAATAATCACCACCAAAATCTACAAGCAACGTATTCTTCACCTTTTAATGGCAGGGCCAAAACTGTAACGGCATACTACTGTTTCCAGGTCTACCACTGACACCATTGGTACAAGACTGATTTAGAGGTGTCATGATTCAAATGAGAGGGTTTGGGTGGGGTGGTTTTTTTTCATATTCTTTGCTTTATTCTAACTTACAGTTCAAAACCAGCAAAGTTTGAGTAGTCAAGCATTCAAAACCTAGGCAAAACCAAAATGAAAGACAGCTCAGGAAGCTTAATTCACTTCCACTTGGGGGTGGGTGTGGTGTAATTCAGAAATATGTCACATAGTAATTGGGTTTTTCACTTTATCAACTGGAATTGTTTTTTTGATTTATGTTGATATTTGTAAAATATTAGTAAGTTATCACTCTAGCACAGGAGAAGGGTTTGGGAAAACCTAGGCAAACCAAAATAAATAAGATTAATTGTTTGCTCAATAACAAAAGGGGAATCAACCTACAGCTTGGGTCCTAGATTTTCGTCTTATGCTTGGAAACTGCTACTCTTCAGTTGCATTTGAGAAGTGTTCCTTGAACAGTTCAGTGCTTCACTATACATAATTCAGTTTGCTGTCTCGTGTACCAGTCTCTGCCTTCTGATATCATAAAAGTTCAGACAACTTCCTGGTATCTCACTATTTTGCTTTGTAGAACAGGTACGTAACAGTTTTCTCAAGTGTTTTCAGTGGTTACAAAAATGATTACTTTTTTTGTACTGGCATGGACAGCTAATCTTCAATAGCAATAAATTTTAAGGAAAATATGACAACTTGTTAAATCCCTATACTGGTGAAACCTTTAAGTTAATGTACGTTTTCTGTGCCTATAAAATGCAAGAATGTGTACCACGTGGTATTATTCTTATATATGGAAGATGACTAAGTGAGTATATGCAAGATGGATGGATTAGTGGTCAGCCCACTGCAGTTGTTTAAAGTGTTTCCACTTAAGCCATTGGGAGTTCAGAGATCACAAACACTGATTAATAGTGTACTTCTGAAAAGCATCCACATCTTTACAAATCTGCGTTTACTCTTTGTTTCAAGTAGTCCATCACCAACACTAATTTTATGGCCTCAGACTGTACTCCTCACTCCATTATTTGATCAACAGCAGAACCTACTTCAAGAAATTATACAATATGCAACATTTCAATTAAAACCAACACATGAAGCAATGATGGTGAAAAAGAGTTAATCTATTTTCATCATTATGACTGGATCAGCAAGTAAGCCCAGGCAGCTAACAAAAATCACCAAATTACTACTGAAGTCCAAATGACATTAACAAACAGGTTTTACCTAGCTACTCAAAGACAGGATTCTAGTCCTGTTTTATCTGACCTTTCAAGCTATAATAATATAACATGGGTCAATTTATAACCACAGCAACCTAAGCATTTTGTCCGTTCATTTTTAACCACTCTTCCACCCCCTACTTGCCCTGTAAACAGGTACTGTTAAAACATCATGCCTTTGTGGTATTTTGCTTGTCTAAAATACAAAATAAGAAAGCAGAAGTTGCTCAAGAAAATTTGATCAAACCAAAAGCCACTGTAACAGAGTGTTATCCCCATCTGCAAAAAGCTTCATCCAGTCTGTGAGTTTTCAATCAAATTAGGTATTTTCTAGCAAGCACACTGTGGTTTCAGGCAGTGTTCACTGAGCTTATGAACTAAATTCTTACAGAACAAAGTTGGTCAGAGTGCATTAAGTAATTTTCCAAAAAGTACTTACTGAAGATTGTGATTCGGGCTGTTTGTTGGACCTGTAAACATAAACCAAACAAACATTACTGGCAAGTTTGGCTCAAGGACAACAGCATAAGAAAAGTCAAGAGCAATCTAAAAGAAAACAACTCTTTAATGAAGGTTTGTCTCAAGATTCAAACAAAACCCTCTGCATTCCTGCACATAATCATATATTGCTATTTTCAAAGCCACAAATAAAAATCACATGAATCTTCTGCCTGGTCAGGCAGCAACTTGAGTGGACTTAACTTTTGTTATTAAATATGTCCCACCATAAAAACACAGGCTGTTAAAAAGACAATGTGTTATCTTCACACATCAATTACCTCTTAGTAAGCCCCACCTGAGAGCCTTACTATCAGTTTATGGTATGACACAGGCATGCTCTCAACCTTTGTCACAGCAGGGACAAGGTCCAATACCCAGCACTTAATGAATCACTTACAAACTAAACTGTGGAGTTAGCTATTTTCATTATAAAATCAGAAGAAATTTTAGGAAAATGTCTCTACAATTTTCTTCCCCATTGCTTCAGAAGCAAACTAAATAAAAGCTTGCCTTCCAGGCTGGACGATTAAGTCTCCAAAATGCAATATAAGTGCTTCTTGAAAGGTGCGGTGTACCTTCATCTGACAAAGGACAGAATTTGAGGCCAAGCTTCACTTAACAGTACAGATGTGATATTTCACAAGGATGGGGCCAGCACTATGAATATCACGTAGAAAACTGCTTCTCATTGTTTCCTTTAGGTTTCTTTACAGACTGAGTTGAGCAGTACAGTGAAAACTCCAGGCAATGAAATGTTACCTTTTCGTACTTTATACTGGCACTTCTTTAAAATTTTTTCTTCACTACGTATTTACAGACCTTTCCATCTGTATTTACTTTCTTTTATTACCAGTAAATGAGTATTGAGTTCAACCGAGAAGTTCTGCACTGGGGGAGAGGCCCCAGGCAATGGCTTTATTTATTTCCTTTTGTGTTGAGAATTCTTCTTAAAACATCAAATTCATTTCTCATTATGCTACTGTGAAAACTAATACCTAGTCTATAAAGCAGTCTGAGTAATTATAAAAACCAGGAACTCACCAAGCCTTACGAACAACACTCCTGTTGCAGTTATTGTCTTCATCCCATTTGAAGCCACGCACTGGTAGTATCCTGTGTCCGTGGTATCCAGATCCTGGATTCTCAGACGTGAACCATAATCTGTTTTTCTGATGATGATCCGTCTTGGTTCCTGAACCACTGGAGCATCATTTTTTAGCCATCTCACATTTGGAGATGGATTTCCTGCTACCTTGCAGTGCAGGATTGCTGTTTGCCCCTGGACTACAGTGATATTGTTTACTGGTTCCAAAAAGGTCAGAAAGTAACCTAAGAGGGTAAAAGGTCAGAAAAGATCAGACTTCACTTTGCTTGTGATAAAAGGCTGCTCAAATGCACATTTTTGAGAGAGGGTCTTGTAAATGGTTTCAGTTTTCTTTCAAGCATATACTAAAAAAAAAATGTGCAATTCTCTGTCCTAGGGACACATAACATTACAGTCTGATTTGTCTTTCATGATTGGCTTCATGTTTGTCTGCAAGTAGATATGCAGTTTAGAAGGTCAAGCATGAATTAATACCATTACAATCCTAACTCCCTTTGTGGACACCTATTCTGAAAGCAATAATGATTTTTTCTGCTCCATTTCTATGTCTCTTGCGAAACAGTTAGTTCTGTAACAAAAAAATACACCCCTATTCCATAAGAAAGTAATCCCAGTTGCAGCCATATTAGAATATCATTATAATTTTACCACTTAATCTTCTTACATGGTCATATATTTGTCTTTAAAAATAACTAAAACTGGAAAAGTTACTTTTAGGTATTAATTTGACTTGCCAGATACTCAACTGACAAGAAATCTTAAGATGAACCTGATTCAGATAGGTTTTCCTTACAATCAAACTTCAAAGATGGCAAGTCTCACATTCAATTTAAAGAAAGTATGCCTCAACTGTAGAAGTAACCTGTGATACAGAGGGCACTTTTAAATTGATTATAGACTGCCATTTTTCATGTCAAATCTTAAAGTAGTGCTAAATTGGACGAAGAAAGGTCTGTATGGACATCAAGTAATCCGGTTTCATGGGTTTAGTTTTATAAATGGAATCTAAAAGCACTAATTTGTGGTTTGTTAAAAGCAAAGGGCTTGTCAAGAAGCATGTATGCTGTATTGGTGATCTCAAGTGATAAAAAGATTAAAAAAATAATTGATGGAAGACTATTGTAAAAAATTGACAATCAAATCTTCAGTCTTATTGTTTTAAATTTAATTTGGTGTTAGGAGTCTTGCAACTGACATACATCACACATTGAAAGCTTGGAAGCATGTAATTCCATTGAAATAATAATGCAATCGTCAAAACAAGTAAGAAAAATATCTAGCTGTCATACTCATATGTTTGTTTTGATGAATTTATACCATTGAGACATAGAGCATCAGGAATACTTCATATTACGTTACATTTTTATGTCATCTAGATCCAAATATCAAATAACTGATGGATGTCTACATGTGCCATTCCCTATCAGCTAGATTATTTTACAGTTGTTTAATGAGGAAATAGCATATTACTGTGCAGGAATCTAACACCAGCAATGCAATGGTAACATTTGCAGTCTAATTGCTGAAGTACTTAAAAAAAAATGATGCGCTGCTTTGATTTACTTTTGACATGATCATGAAAATCAGTTACTCTGTAATGGCTAGGCATAGCAACGGAGAGGAAAACACTAGAAAAATCATAATATAAAGAGTTCGCAAAGCCAGATTTTGCTGGAAAAATGGGTTTTCTTGAATATTATGTTGTTCCCTACCATTGAACTTCCAAAAGAAATGCTGCTTTAATGAATAACATGAAAATACAATGTAGATAAGCGTGAATTTAGTATGTCACTAAACAGAAAATGAAGTAAATCCCTGCCCATGGCAGGGAGGTTAGAACTAAATTATTTTTAAGGTCCCTTCCAATCCAAAACATTCTATGATTCTATGAGTCAAATACATATAACCTCCACATGACACTGGAAACTTAAAGGAAAATTATTTGTCATCCTTTTTCCACATAAAATAATGAAGTAGTCTGCAAGTAATTTTACATTAGTTTTCCCTATTGTTAGTCTACAAATCTTTAGCTGACTTTAGAACATTTTGACAGAAAACAAATACTTTTTTCAAATGTCTGATAAGAAAGGAAGAAGAAGCCTTCTGCAATGTCATGCCACAACAGTGTCATTTGTTGTGGTTTCCAGTTACGTTTCAGAATTAGAATTGCTAGGGTAACATTCTGGCAGGGAACAGAAAACCAGCAAATTATCTTGTTGATACAGGGAATAGAAGCAATTGATTAAAACTATTACTTAAGCCAACATTTTTACATATGTAAGTATTTGTAGCAGCAAGAAAGAAAGTATGATCAATCCTGCCACATGTTAGAAAAGGAATTTCCATGGCTATTTCACTCTTAGCTCATTATTTTGCCACTTTTTCTTAATCTGTATGGAGTTTATTCTCATCAGCATGATTAAAGCAGAGTATACAGTCAGGAGGAGAAGTAAGTTTGCATTTATTTGAAATATGTTCAAAAGAGTTCTCATACTCAATAATACTGCTTGAGTCAGAATTAATTTATGAAAAGGGGTGGAAAAGCTGGAAAATTCTTCAAATTTTAGCAAAACAACTGGAGCATTGAGGAAGTCAAGGACATCTAGTCATGGTAATGGCTTTGAGATGTTGGGTGGAAGAGGAGTGGAGCCCCAGTGTGGGACCATGAAAGCACCAACTCAAGCAACAGTGGCAAATTGGATGTACAGTCTGCAAAATGGGTGGGAAATTGGCTCACAGGCCACGCTCAGAGGGTGATGATCAATGTTTTTTACTCAGGCTGGCAGACCGTCACAAGCAAGGTCCTTCAGGGATCAATACGGGGCCCCACACTGTTCAACATCTTCATAAATGTCTTGGAAGATGAGATTGAAAGCAGCCTGTTTGCTGATGAGGCTAAACTGGGTGGTGATGTGGGCAGAAGGAAGAGCCATCTTAGAGACCTGGACAGGCTGAAAGAAGGGCAAGCAAGAACTGCATAGTGTTTCAAAGACGCGTCCAAAGTCCTGCACCTGCACCAGGATAACCAAAGAGTCCAGTACAGGCTTAGGATCTGTGTGGCTGAGGAGTAGCCTTGCTGAAAGGGAGCTGGGCGTCCTGGTGGACAACAAGCTCAACATGAGTCCGAAAAGAGCTGCTGCGGCAACAAAGGCAAACCAGATCCCGGGCTGTGTCCACAAGGGCATTGCTAGCTAGCAGACATAGAGACATGATCATCGCAGTGTACTCAGTGCTTGTCCGGCCACACTTGGAGTCCAATTCTAGTTCCCAAAATTCAAAAATGACACAGAAAGTCTGGAGAGTGTCCAAAGGAGGGCCATGAAGATGACTGAAAATCTGGAGAGCCTGCCTTATGAGGGAAGACTTGAAGGAGTTAGGTCTTTTCTCCCTGAAGAATAGAAGGTTCGGGGGGGGGGGGGATGGGGTGGGGTGGGGGGGGGTGGAGCTCAAGAAGCCACATGGAGAAGACACAAGAGGCAATGGCTACAAGCTGCATCAAGAGAGGTTTCATCTCAATAGAACTAAATTTTTTGCAGTGAAAACAACCATTCACTGGAAAATGACCTCTCCAGAGATGCAGATGAGTCCTCGTTACTGGAGGTTTTCAAGGTGCGATCAGACAGGGTGTTAGATGATCTTGTCTAGGCTCCCTTTCCCTAAAAAAGTTTGGCCAGATGATCTTTTAAGGTCCTTCCCAACCTGGGCTGTTCTGTGGTTCCATGGGTCTGTGATTCAGCAATCATGGGGGCAGCCTGAATGTGCTCACATAAGAAAAGCAAAAGAGTTGGTTTAAGGTATTTTTTGAGAAGTTAGACCACTTCCAGCACGGAGCCAGCACAGAGGTACAAACACCAGCTCGGAGATGCTCCTGACTCCTAAGTGAAAGAAGCAGAGAAGATGCTTTCTATAAAGGTGGGGTCAACCCAAACGCTGTAAGTTGACAGTCAGGTAGTGTGGTGGTTCTATCTCCGATATACTTTTTGTTCTTAACACAGAAGTATAGGAAAGGTCTACGTTGTTCTTGTGCTACTTACTGGTCAGGTTTTGTGCCATTGGTCAGCTTACAGCTTGCTCAAACACCGGTATTTCACTTTTCCTAATGAGCCAGGTTAGTTATGGATATTACATTCAAGTAAATTTGGATGAAAACAGATACTAAATTTACTTACTAGGACCAACAGATGTTATTAACTCAAGATTAAATTCATGTTAGGACTTTCTGGTTTACCAATTAAACCAGAGGTACCATAGGAAGTAATTTGGTCAATAGCTTTTAAGCAATTCAAAGTATTTTGTGTGAATTTATGAATCAGATCCTATTAATAACTAGAACAAAACTATTACTACCAAAAGCAATGCCAAAGATTTATGGATGAATTCAGACCCAGTGTGATTAGATACAGTTCCCCTGAAGTCAGTGTAACTGAATTCATTTCCTGCAGGTTAGAATTTGGCTTTAGTTCATTATTTCTCCTGCCAATTTTATAGGCATTTTCTGCAGTGTTTTACATTACCCTGTTATTACAAATCAAGTAATAAATACTTTAACCTACTGAACTTTGAAGCACTTGTGTTTTCTTCAAAGTTTTGCAGAGCAGCTCAGGAACAGTAGGGCAACTCACTGCCTATCCACTGCCTCTGTCTGTACCCGGAGGTGTACAGTCTTTATTTCCTATTTTCGCCTCCTCTTTGAGAAATGATTCTGAAGTCTGACATTTATATACTTACTGAATCTGAAGTGATTGTATGACAGTGGGCAGCCATTTGTTGTGCTGCTCTGTTATTTGGTGTCCACTTTAGAGAACCCATAATTGCAAATCTTTCAAACAAAGCGGAAAATTTAACCAACCAACCAAGCTCTTAAGAATGCTTTTTGTACTTAATTTCTGCAGTGGTAATCAGCAGTTACTTTTTGTGATGTACCTCACACCACAAATGCTGTGTGGATGCCAGTTCGATGCACTGGTTTGGAGGAAAAAACGAACTGTTTCCCAAGATAAACTGGGACCTCAACAATGTGCAAAACAAATTTTTTCCAACGTAGTTTCCTTTCTCTCTTAACATTCATTTGGACAGGGAGGAAAATGAATGTGAACGCACTAGAACTTGTATTTAACTTGTGTCCTATTTTGTTAAGCATCAGTCAACTAGAATTTTTAAAACTTGAATAGATTTGATCTGTTTTAATACTGACATACCTTTGAAACAAAGCATAAATATAAAATATTTTGGGCTTTCTAAGTATAAACAGCATTACTAAACTTTTAAATGTCATACTATAAACAATTATATTTCATTGGGGACACAGATATCAAATACAATTTTTTAACAATCCGAGTATAATGGCCAGCAACTTTCTGTGTTACACAGATGCTACCGTTATATACTATTTTCTATACTCTGGCTTGGTTCCAAGAGTCACTGAAATGAAGGACAATGCTTCCTTTGCC
Organism: Falco rusticolus; assembly: GCF_015220075.1. Taxonomy (NCBI): domain Eukaryota; kingdom Metazoa; phylum Chordata; class Aves; order Falconiformes; family Falconidae; genus Falco; species Falco rusticolus. The sequence goes on along the minus strand of NC_051210.1, from coordinate 36,310,956 downwards.
TTTAGTGGTCTTTGGCTTGGCTTAAAGTACTTCAAAGGGAAAAGCTATCTCATGGATATTTCTACATTTGCTGTAGGCAAATATGCTTTAAATTAAGCTTCTCTTTTGTTATGTTTTCTGACATAGTGTACAACCAATACTAATATTTATTTTGCTTGAACAAAGTAAAAACTGTTCTGTCAAGAACCTATGAGAGGATAATGCAGCTTAATCTATATATTGTATTATACGATCATAGTCTGTGTATCCTATGAGTAAAGCAGCTTAGGGAAATGACTGACATGAATTCTGGCAAAACTCCTTCATATTTTGAAATGCCTTTGTTAGGTTGCCAGTACTTCATATTTTTAAATTGAATAAATTTCATCTAAATATATCAAACAGTATCCCACAGCAAATCAAAATGAAGATGACAGGTCTATTTTGCGTGTTTTGGCAAGAATATAAAAATAAACTTCTCCTGCATGTGTCAAATCATTATCAAGATAGGCACTAGAATATACACTAAGATAAAAACACAAAGGGTACAACTATCACTGAGACCTCACATGCATATTATGTTTCTTAGTTTTACTTATATTATTCTGGCACCTAGATGTCCAAGTTATTGGCTTAAACCATATGTGCTATTCTTGGCATGAACACAATATAAAATGATTGCTCTGCTTCTGTTATTTTAAGATCTTAGCTGTGATTTTGAAGTTCATTCTAAAAAATATTTTAAACCTCTTCAGTTACTTTAGATCATGTTAATTTTAGCTTAGCTGTTTTCAATTCCAGATTTATTTTCTATTCTTTTGTTGTTGCTCCTCTTTCCCTATATGATTTTTAAAATAATTATGCATTGACAATTTTCAAACCAGCTTCTTGATGGCCTCCATAAATAGCAATTATTAAAAATTTTCAACTTCTAATCTCAGAACTTCTAAATAGTTTATGAATATTGAAGTCTCATAAGACAGGACGGTAACATCAACCTTATTTTCCAAATGTGGAAACTAAAGCAAGGGTTGTTTAAGTGACTTCCAAAATTTACAGGTGGACTGTTAAAATATGTATGATACACTGAGTTTCACATCTTTCTGTGTTCCTGAGATAATAAGGATATGAGATAATGTAATTATAATCCATTTTTTATTCCTTTTTATTTCTGCATTGCACACGGGAAACAAACACTGAATATCCAGTTTCTGAGAAAAAGAATGGAAAATTTGAGTCATAAATTGATAGGTACCTGAAGATAGAACAATCTCTTCAGAACAAGTCATAATAATAATTACATATATGTTTTATCACTTTTTAGATTTGTATTATGTATTTCAATAACTTTATCCAACAGTCAGAAAAGCCCATAAAACCATCTGTTCAGAACACATCAAAACTTACGGCAGTGTTGGCTTTAGATACTCAAAATTTAAAGTCAGCTGTTGAAAAAGAAAAAGGAAACACTTCCTGCCTGCATAACTGCATACAATTTAGAGCATTTTCAGATTAATGGCATAAGACTTTCCAATGTTCAAAACCACTAAAAATATGTGTATTATGATTTTTTTTTTCCCCCAAGCCCCTTGCTTTTTTATTCCTCCTTCCCAAGCCTTTTTGATTTTTTTTCCTTTAAATAACTCTTTGTTCATTTTGTTAGATATATATAAAAGAACATGGTCTTTCTCACCAGAACTCTTTCAAAAGACAACTTTCTGCTATGGCACTTTAAGACTAATATAATCTTACATGCAATACAAGAGATTTTTTGGGAAATTTTGAGTAATTAATAATTCCATAAGAAACAAATTAATTATTTCCTATAATAAGACATAATTTTTCACCTAGGAAACGTACTTTAGCTTATGGAATGGTTGATTATTAACAAGAAATGACTTGAGGAAGACAACACTTCCCAAATATACTGTGATATGATTACCGTAATAAGTATAAAGTCTTCCCAGAACTGACAGGTAATCTATAAAGAATATCAAAGGGTTGCAGATTGTTCCGGGCTTATAAAAGAATTGAACACCATCGTAAGCAAAAACAAACATGAAAGTTACTGGAATTCAAAGTATTCCTTTCTAGAGGTGTGTATAGCAACAATGCTGCAAGTACAAGAGCTTAGGGGATCTGAACCACACCATCACATCTTAGCAAGTTGTAAGAGTCCAGTAAAGCGACTCTTTCCACACGTAAATCAGGGCTGGAAATACACGGAGAAAAAACATCCTATAAGGAGCAGAGATAGAAGTCTAAGTCTCATGATTTCTTGCACAGACCATTTTCCTAAATGTGAAGCAGTCTTCCCAGTTCTTCACCTCTCTGCTTTATTTAACCACAATACGAAGATGAGCAACCCACAACACATTGTAGCCAAAATACACATGAGCAGTTAAGGAAACTACACTGTTATATACTGCCACATAGTATTTCCAGATAAATTGATACCTTTACAGCCTAATTTAATCCCATTATGCGCACTCCATCTTCCATACTATTTGTGTTCTCAATGTACAAAACTGCAAGCCAGAAGCATGTAAAATGAAGTGACTTGGATCACATGCACTTCAAATGTACTTCAGAACAAATTACAGCACATTCAGGAATGAAGCAGAATTAGCACTGAAATACTGCCACAATGTGCACATTGTTCCCCACACCGAAAACAGTGGGCTTAAGCTCTCTTATTAGCAGAAGAAACCTGATTTTTAAGCAGCATTTTCTCATACTTGAAGGACTGAAGATCTTATCTAGCCTGGGAATCCGATTCTGTGGGGTGCAATTGTTTTCTTGTTTTGTGAACTTCCAGGTGAGACTGTGAAGGAGCACCTGTCCTAGGTTAGTGCCCTTTTAGAAGCAGATCTTAGTGGGGGCACAACAGTGCAGTTAGGATGTGGACTGATCTTTCGATCACCAGTCCTGTAGATAAAAAGCCACCACTTTTAGAATACATGATTCCTGGCAAGTTACCTTATGTCAAGTCAAAGCAACCAGGATAGCCTAGTCATATAGATTTATCATATAGATACCTCTTGAACCAGAGTAAGTTCCCAGACCGACTTCTGCAGAAACCACAGTTAAGGTCAGGGGCTTGAGGCATCATGTCGCCTTGAGCAACCCAACTCACTCAATATCTCAGCTACTGCAAGTTGCCCTTAATCATGCATTTAACTATTGAAGTATATTGCTCTAACATTGCCACCACCAGATATTATTTATACTATGAGATTTTAGTGGAGCTCATTTAGGCGTGAAGAGTTCATTACCCTTTAATACTTTCCCCAAGTTTGTTTTAAGAGTACAAGATTGCAAGCAGTGAGCCCCTCCATGATGATGCACCAACAGTGCTCATCACAAAAGAAAAGCTTGGTTTTGGTTTGTGCCACAACTCTCATCTTTTTTGTGAATAACAGGTACGTTCTTTTTCTCCTCTGGGCTTCTGAAAGGAAATATCCCTGTTGGCCTTGTCCTGGCCCTCTGCTGCAGTGAGAGAAAGAGAGAGGAAACTTTGCTCCTTCCCCAGCATCACTGACAGGAAAAGTTGGTCGACTGCAGGAAGGTGGGCAGAGAGCAGTGCCAGACCCAAGCAGGCAGTGAGCCCCAGTGTTTCCAGAGCAGAGCACAGAGCTGACATAATTTTGTTTCTTAAGCCAGGGAAAGAGACTTTTTAGGAACCAGAGAAAGTTTGTTAAGAGTGTTGGTTGCAAAACAGAAAAGATATCAAGACACACTAGATTGAAATCAAGATTGGGAAAAGGATAATTTTTGCAAAGGCTCACTGGACTGGGAGGACATTTGTGCTTGAATCTTTTATTTTTATTCCAAAGCAGATCTAAGTTCTTCTACACCAAATTCACAGTGCTCCCCTCTGCTTTCCTGGTGGTTCAGGAGATCAGTTCAATGAAACAGGAAGATAAATTTTCCTCAAAGCCCTAGCCAAGTCATGGTCCTATCGATCAGCTATCAGAAAGCTAGCTTCACTTTTAAGAAGAGACTTGCAACTTTTTCAGAGTGCCTACTATTAATAATACCTTGCTTAACCAGGTTACTTCCTTGGAGACAGAAGCATATTTCAGGACTTCTGGAGGATTTACAGAGTGTGATCAATACGTTTGGGCATTATTAAAGCCCATTTACTATTATTTTCAGGTCTGTCTTGGGTCTATTCTACACTAGAAAAAGATACAAGTCATAAACAAATCAGAATAACTAAACATTTTTTAAGGAAGGGAGGAAGATCAATGTGGTGGAAGGAGCTGAAGGCCTCTTTCTAATGGTACCAATAGTATGCACAACCTCTGAAGCAGAACTATCCAAAGATTTTTTGAAACGAGACCTGCTACCTCACTATGATACAGAAACACATGGATTAACATTCCAACCAAAGAAACAAAAACGTTCAGCCAAGGGATTTTTGCTTACTTGGAGAATTCCGTAGCCACAAAAATAAAAGGGTAGCAAAATGAGGCCATTTCCAGACCAGGCATGCTGGAAACCAGCAACTGATTCTACACCAATGAGTCATATAAGAACAAGGGTCTCTTTTTTTTTTTCTGAAGGAAATACAAAATCCTTATGATGTAGAAATGTTTGAGATGTGATTAATTACTTCCTTAGACAGGTATTGCCTGTGGCCCTGCAAAAAAAGGAAATAACTGCAACTCCTTTCTCAGCAAGAATTTAACCAAGTAATGTCACATGAAAAAAGACATTTTCTTTTATGTCTGTACTTAAAAGCTCAGACATAACAAAAAAGTAAATAAAGTGGGACCAACTTGCCAAGTAAGCAAGCCTGTCAATGCAGTTAAAGATTAAACATGGACCTTTTTCCATCAAAAGTAGTGGGTATGGGAGTGTGGAGTAAATAAAAAACTCTAGTATACTGTGCTGCTGGCAGGAATGTCTATTAATGAAATTTGTTCCCGATAATGGAGGACAAAATTTAATCCCCAAATCATCTGGGAGCTTCAGGAAGTGGAAGAGGGTTGAGGAGTACACAAGAAGTCTTCCTCCCAAACCGGAAGGATACAGTCACACAATGATGATCAGTAGCAACGTGGTTAGAGATACACAAACATAAACATGTCTTTATTCAACTAAGGATAGAAATCAGTGGAAAATTCTGAAGAAAAGCTTCTAACAAGCATAGTCAATGTAACAAATCTAACCAGCATTCAAGTGAAACACAATAAGGATTACATGACATTGGATATTTATGAGAACAGAAATTACATTCCAAGGTAGCCTCAAAATTTATGTTCCTGTGAAAGAGAGGCTCTGAAAAATCTAACCAGCACCTCACAGTGTCTTAGGCTTCAATATGTACTCATCTTGCTGAGAATGCTAATGATAATGCAGAAAGTAGGCTGAGCTCTTCATGCGAACAGATTATATGACCTTTTTTCTAAGTGTAAGGGTTGACTTTGTATAGCAGTGCTTCTATACAAAGAAAAAAATCTGTACTACAACTGAGAGAACATGTTTCTACAGATAGAACACTGAAAATGTCCTGCTTTAGGAAGTTGAACCAAACTGAATTGGAATTCCATTTTGCAGTAAACACGTGCATTTTCAGAGCCGAGAATAGCATTTAGATCTATAGTTTAAGTGATAAAGTATTATAAAAATATATGCTAACTAACAAGTTACTAGAAATTCTGCAATTACAGTCTGTTCTTTAGAAAAAAACTCACTAATGCTCAGAGCTACTTAAAAAGAAAAGTATTCTTGTGTTGCCATGGACTGGGTTTAATTATCTCAAACGAAAGTTATTTACAGATAACAATACTTAAGATTTACCTATAGATGCCAAGTGTGGCACTGTACAAAATTAAATCATTTTCATGGCACCAACATGACAGAAAATATGCTAGGAAGGCAATAATAGCCCTCTATGTTTGGGTCAAACATTTAATTCCTAAGTGTGAGGGGACTGAACATGCTTAAAAATTAATTTTTATGTACTCCAGTAACCTTGCTATTTCCTCTGAGAATCAGAAGTATTAAGTCATACAAGGCTGCCTTTCTTACAGACTTTCATTCACAGGTAAATCAAGTGAACATATAATAAGAGGATTTTGCTAGTCCTTTCTAAATTATACTTATATTTGGGTGGGGGGAAGAAAAAGTAACTACAGTTAATTTTACCTTTTGGTGTTGGAACTGGTCTTTCAAGTCCATCCACGTGACCTAAGGGGTCATTTGTATCTGGAATTTCCATTTCACCTAGGAAGAAAAAAATATTTTGTCAAATTGATGTTCTGAGTTGATCTTTCTCTTTAACAGCATTATGATAATAAGTTCAGCAAACTCATTCAGCCCAGATCCTGGTTCCAGAGCACACAGGAGACAGCTACTAACAAGGTCAGGATTTATCTATCACACATTAGAAAACTTTGTAATAATTTACCTTGTGCTTGGCAAATATAGGCAGCATTAAAAACTACTTCCCAGTGCTTACTAGAATAAAATTCACACAGTTTTACAAAGAACGCAAACATTTCCTGAAAACAGTGCTGGGCTAGCAAATTAAGCAGTACCTGAGCTTCATTGACAATCTCAGTTACAAAATGGCATAAATCTGCTTTTGAAGTTATGTTGCAGTAATTCAGATTCTATTTCCAGAGGTCTGGCTCATCACCTCTGCTGCCTTCTTAGCCTATTCTCAGCCAAGTTGCTAGAAGATATCTCCAAAGAATTAAAATACAGTAACTATCAATGAAATATTCCAGGGGGTGATGAAATAGACAGGCATCTTTCTGTGTGCCCTCCTTTTTTGTGTCTAACATATATCAGAACAAGCTAGAACAAATGTTTAGCCAGCAGCTGCTGCAGACAGCAGACAATACTTCATGATCCTTTACTTTTCTGCAGGTCTTACAAAACCCTGACCATTATAAAACAGGGGTTCATTTGTTTGCTCTTGCTTTTGAAAATTTGATGCTGAGAAGCAGAGCTGAACTTACAAATTAGAAAAAGCTATAGCGGTGCTTTTGCTAAGGCAACTTCTTAAATTACATCTCCTGTATTTTTGTATTTCCTAATTTACATTCAGCCATCCAAATTCCTTACCACCTTGGCGTATCACCAAGAGACCATGTAATCTAAGGTCATCAGGATCTAAAGTGAAAGATCTGGGTTGTGTTGTAGATTTGCTAGGGGTGTACATGGTAATGTTTTGGGTAAAATGAAACTAGGGAAAAGGCTCTCCCTCTTCCTTTTGTCCCCATTCCCTTCCTTCACACTAAACCCTACAACATTACTTTGACTGCAAGTCACAGCGACGAAACACAAAAAACTCCATCCCTATCTTGCAGCACATTATGAAAGAAGAAAATTGAGACTATGATTATTTTTTATTTTCCTTTTACGCTTTTACCCATTGAGGACAGAAGATTTAGCTAAATTGCCCTTAAACTTACCAGGTGAAACAGAAATCAGAGACATCTTCAACCTCAGGCTGGATCTAAAAGTATTTATTTTGTCACAGTACTGCCACCTTGTCACTACTTCAGTCTCTCCCTTCACCTCCCACTGGTTGAGGTTCCTAGCCTCAGAGTAATACTGATTCCACTAGAGTTGTGTGCTCATTCCCAGTCAACCCAATTAGAGTGATGGTGAAGAGAGCACTGTAACCCTTGGCTTGGCAGCCCACCTCTTTCAAGCCGGAACAGCTAAGGCTTGGGTAGACATAATCTGCCACTTCTAGCAATGGCCAACAGAAGTGATAGATAGTTTTCATCTGCAGACTAGTGGGAAAAGTGGAAATGGGCGGCCAAGGTGGCAGCACTTTAAATTGCCACTGCAAATCCTGCCTCAGTGTGTCTTCACACTCCTGAGGGCATGGTGCAGACTCAGTGCCTGACTTTTTATTGTACAGGGGTTTTGCTGATTTGTTTGTTTGAGTGTGAACTGATGAATGTGTAATAGGGATATTTCTGTCAAATTTCAGCAGAGACACATCACATCTCATGTTTACCAAGAGGCAGCAAGGCAAGCTCACCTCTATTCCCTTGCTTTTGCTTGACCTCCTCTATGTCACACAAGTTGTTTAGAACAGGGCAGCAACATTTACTGACCACAAGGAATATAAATCCAAGATGAGACATTGGAGTAAAAAGAAAGAGTAGAAAAAGAAACTATTCTTTCAGTCCATGAGCACCTGCACTTGGCTTGTTCTGGTGATCATAATCCAGTAGTATTCATAGCATAAATCATTATTTGTAGAATCCCATTATTAGGCACAATTGGTTGCTTAACACTCAGACCTCCAAACTCCAAACTGCCAAAGATCTGAGTGGTACTTTTGGTTTAATACCATGTGTGCAACTTTAAAATAGTTGTTTCCATTTCTTCAGTCATTCAGGGGGATTCACAACAGAAAAAAAATTGGATGCTCATATAAATAAGAACAGAAATTCCTTCCTCTCTCTTCCCTTCTTCCCAGACCCATAGGCTTTAATTTTTTTAAAGCCTTTCAAAACAAAGATGGAAAGAAATAAAAGCATTTTGTGATTTGAAAACATTTCAATAATAATTCTGTATGATTCACTCTTGTGCTTGATATGTTTTATGTCTGGAAAAAACATTAATCTCCAGATGTGCTTTACCAGAGAACAATTAAAAACCATAGACACCACCTACCAGCAAAGTCTCCATAACTGAGGCAAGTTAAAATTGGAAACTCTTTGTATACTTTGTAAATTATAAACACAAAACAGATTTGTCACTTAAACTTGCTTTTACAAAAGAAATACGTATATTTTCTGTAATCTGCAAAATCCCACTTCAGCCACATTTATTATGAGTTCCAAACTCTAACCATGAAGTTTCTGTACCACAACTTCAAACACCAAAAGGTTACTAACAATATGAAATATTAAGTTTTTTACACCATAAATGCTTCTGGATCAGGTGACCCACAGGTCACTACAACTAAATAAAACCTTTTCCTCTTGAATTAAACTGAGTCAAAAAATCCTGCAATCAAGAACTTTGAGGAAAAAGCTGTTTATTCCTGTTGAATATCATTTTCAGTGCTTTCTGATTTTACATTAATAACACAGAACATTTTTCCTGCTAGGATTAAATCCATAGTGTATTCCTCAACAGATAACAGTTCTTCCTGTTATTTTTTCTTCAATTCCCTTCACTGCAGTGCAGATGCACTCCTGATCACACGCTATCACCAACTCTCTGCGGTCTTCTTGTTTGAAGACCCCTACACAACTGTGCTCCTGTCCAGACCTGATTTTTAACTTGTGTCCCTTTTCCCACTTTGTGTATTCAGTGTTTCAGTAAGAGTATCCCGTTTTGCTTTTCTTTTTCCCACATTGCATCTTTTCCTGGCAGCATTTTCTACGTGTTGTTCCACTGCCTGAAGGGGGCAAAAAATCCACGAAGTAATTTTATGTGTCCATCACTGCCTTGATCAGTAAACAGTTACTGCTAGAGAAGATACTATTGTTCATTAAACTGATTTTAGATTCAAGAAAGAGATTAAATAGTCACATTTGTTTTCATATCTATTGCAAATATGGCATTGTCATACAATGCTAAGAAGAAAAGGTACACTTGCTAAACACAAGACTGGCAGAAGCAAAAGCAACCCACAAAACAGTTGTTAATAAAAACTGTTAAGAAGATTACATGTGATATTACCAACCCACGCTGGCAAGAAGTATGCTCTCATACATTGAACGTTGTGTTCTGTTGAGGTCCTGTCATCTAAAAAGGGTATGGAAGAGTTGGAAGACTTTCAGAGAAAAGCGGTGAGGATAATTAAAGTTATAAACCAGGGTGTGTACAGCTGCTAGATTTGTCACTCTGGGAAGGAGATGGCTGAAGTCAATGACAGTAAAGGTCTGTGGAGTCATGACAGTCTTTGAGAGGATGGACCAATCTCTCAGTAAAAGAAGTAACCGTGTGAGGGAAAAACAGCAAAAGCAATTTCAAAACAGAGCTAAAACAAGGTAAAGTTTTCTCAAGCAAGATGTAGTTAAGCTGTGGACAGAGTTCACAGGGGCTACAGGTGAAACTGGGCAAGTTCATGGAGAAAAATTTTCATGCCTAACTCACTCATAGAAATCTCATGCAGGAAAGGAAGTCCCTGAGCTCACAATGGCTGGAGGTTAGGTAAACACCCAGCTTAAAGCAGTGCTATGTATGACAGACCTCTTACACTTTTACTTCAGCATCTCCTTTTCGCTGCCATCAGAGTCAAGAGAGGGTTACACAGATCTCTTACCTGCTCCAGTATGGCTACTCTCATATTTTTCACTTGTCCTCTGCTCAGATACAAAATGTATCATGGCTTAGTTCTGTCAATTTACATTTGCAGCGATAGTATCAGATAGAAAAAATCACCAGTGTCTGCCCACCTTGAACACTGCATGACCAAAGAAGACTCCATCATAGCCAGAACTGAGCCTGAATGCCACTTGCCAGTATGAGACAATGTATGTGCCAGATGTGCCACGTCAGATCCCCAAAATACCCCTTTTTTCAGGGACCACGCAGTCAAATAAAATGCAGATGCTGTAAATAGTACCTCTCTTAAACTGTTCACCCACACAAAAAAGATTTCTTAACTTTTCAGGGCAATTAAGGAAGTTATTTGAATTTAAGGAATATCCCGACTCCGAAAGAGAAACCATATTTGAAGTCAGTATTCCACATTTCTGATGTATAAAATACATTCTGTTCCTTTGACTTACTGTAGCAAACTGCAGCAATAAAACAAGCAATTTGGAAAATCCAAACTGAATATAAACGACTATCATTTCTTTTATCAATTCCCTTCTGAAAATATAGGGAAGATTTTCTTACTGCCAAGGTCCAGCACAGGTAGCCCCACTGCTCAATTTTAAACACCAATGACCAACAAAACACACAAACAAGCACCCTATATTATTGAGACAGGAATGCCCTTTCACACATTTGAAAACTGAGTTACCCAACTGATCACAATGCCAGCTCACAGGGCATACATCATTCATCACACAAGAGCTAAACTTTTCCCCTGAAATGGTTATGAGTTCACAGATCATTCGTTACTGGAGAGCTAATTGCAATAAACAGATTTCAAAATGCTCATGGCCACAAGCAGACATCAAAACAATGCATTAATCTTCATCAAAAAGCCAGTCACAAGGAGGCAGTTATCATAATTGATACCAGGGACAAACCAAGACGTCAGCCGCACACAGGAAAAGGATAACGAAGTCAGGTATGTTCAGCCAGAGTGGGCCCAGTTAATTCAGAGCAGTTAAGGGCTGGCTGATGCAACACTCTTTCAGTTCTCGCAGAGCACAGATGAGATCTTCAAGGACGGGAATTTACACAAATATTTCCTATTACCTATTAAAAAAGAGTAAAAAGGAATGCCAGAGAATTATAGACCCATCAACTTAACTTTAATTCCTTGAAAAATAATGGAACAAAGAGGTTATTTTGAAGCATTTAAAATAAAGCAGAGAAATGAGTAGCAACCAACACAGAAGCCAACATTGACTTGGCTTACATGGATTAGACCTAAACATAAATCAACTATTGCAAGCTATTGCAAAGAAGGCAAACATCATACTGGGACACATAAACAGTACTAATCCTTCCACTCTGCTCAACACTTGTAAGGTCCTGGAGTGCTTTCTCCAGTTTTTTGTATTCCATTTCAAGACGGATGTGGGTAAAACTGAAATACTACAGCTAGTGACATCAGGGTGTTCTACAAGACATGACCAACAGAAAGACAAAATGAATTACTATTATGCCTGCTTAGTATGAAAGAGATTAGGCATGGACTGAAAGCTAGCATTCCTTAAACACGCAGGTCTCTGTGAATGAAATTTTCCAGAGTGGTAGACTGGGCAAGCACCTACTGCATATGACACTGCTAATACAGCTAATGCTTCTTCCAAGGTGAAACAGGACCTCTTAAGATCTTTTCCAGTCTCATGATTCTATGAGGAGAACAACCATTCTTCTACCGTCGTATGTTAAATCCCAAAGCTTACAAATAAATCCTTCAACACTAATAATTGCACACAGCTACAGTTAGGGAAACTGCTGATTTTTGTTCAGCCATTCCTTCCACTCACCAATAATCCTCTTTCTGGGGCTAAAACTATTTTCAGATTTAAACAGCAATATGTAACCTTTGCTTCCTACGGCTGTAACCTTTGACTCAGGTTCTAACTTTCTTCCAATAACATAAAAAACCCAAGCTCTCTCTCTTCAGCCTAATACCCTCTAATATTCTGTTCTTTTCTTCATAAAACTTTGTTGAGCTTCTGTCAATTACTAACCTCTGGAACTCCCAAACAAAGGGCCCACTGTACCCTTTGATTCAGCTGCCAATCTGATTACTTTGGCTGGGAGGCAGGCTGCGCGAGTCGCTGAATCAGGGCCTTTCATTGAAATTTCTCGTTTCCAACATCTGCAGCCCCTGGCAACCAATTGCAGAGTGGGCTTGGCAGACCTGTAAAGGGTGGTGAATAGTCTACAAAAGATGCAGTCTGTAGTATAAAATCAGTGCGCCCCTTTCATAGTGATGGTAGATTAGAACCTCCACAGCACACGTTACTTAACTGCTGCAGCTTCACATAAAAATAGCTGAAGGTGGGCAAAATAACCTGCACTTCTTGTTGCAGTTGTTCTACTCAGACAACTGTGAAGTCTGAAAAACAGGAACTTCTTAGGTTGCTATCAGCTCGCAAAGCCTATAACTCACAGGATAGTATGTTAACTAGTTAATTTGAATTTATTCTTCAGCCATCCAAAATTCCTTAAAATTACTGTCAGCTAAATTCATAGTAATAAAAAGGTCTAACTATGAGACCATTAGAAAGCCAGTAAGCTTTTCTAAGCCTGCTCTGTTATAACATCAAAATATCATTAACTAAGTATACTTAAAATAAAACCACCAGCAGCTTGTAAGTCACAGAACCTTCAGAAAGCTGGTAGAAAATACAGACAAGAAACATTTTACAAGAGCCAGGTTTGAGTTATACAGAATAAATTCCCACAATTTATAAGCATTCCTTATTGAAGGAAATCTCTTGTTCCATTAGTGTGAATTTTCCCCTCTCTGTATTTTTTTCTATTTTACCTAATAGCTATGTTGAAATGGCTTCATTTCAGTATCACGAAAAACACTCTATTGCAAAATGTGGGAACTACACTAGGGGAAAAAAGGCAGATCTAAGGTTTATGATCTGTAGCAATGAAAAGGGCTTTATTATTTATTTTGGACAGAAAATCCATCATTGATTTAAAATAAAATTCCAAAGAAACACAAATGTTAAACAACCTTCATTCTGCACAGTGACACTTCATTTCTCAAACACATCTTAACAGAGGTTCAAAATCCTATACTTTGACATCCTTTTGTCAGTTAAATGTATAAAGAGGGAATCTGCATATTGCATTAGTCTCTATTACTGCAAATGTTTGTGTTCACAGAGTGATCCAAGATAGACTACTTGTCTGTTTTGGAAAACTAGTAAAGTGCATGATGAAAAAGCTGCTTTACAAATTTCACAAGGTTCTTACAGGGATCTCCTCATTTAATAAAACAATCCTTATTAACCTAACATCAAACCACTCTAAAACACAGTAAAAGAAAACAGCTGGTCATCACCACAAAATGCAGAGAAGGAATGCTCTTGATTTCCACACAAAGCTGCAATGAATCTTCAGACCAGTAAAAACTACGCTGAAGATTCAGTTTATCTTCTTAGTCATCAGCCAGGTGCCTCACCAAGTACTATGAAGTCAGTGTGAAAAGAATGAAATCAGAGAAGTAATTTAAAATATTATTACCAGGGATTCAAGCACAGACTTCAATGAATACAATGACTTATTTTAATGTCTTATACTGTTAATGCATATTTTACATTAACCACACAGCTGCGTTTTCAATAGTACCGTCAATCTTTACCCTTTCATTATACAACCCTCAACATTTAAATTAGCTATTAAATAACCCAGATTTTTCCTCCTGCATCTCATATTTGCCATTTAAAATGAAAGTTTAGAAATGTTAGTAAGACAAATCAAAGATACAGATTTATTCAGATTTTGTTCACAAAGGAACCCTTGTTAACAGCTGTTGAAACATTACAGTAAAACACCATCCATGGAAAAGAAGATACGCATTTTAAGTCATCATTTTCAATGCAAAACTAAGTTCTGAAGACAATAACCTCTGGATTGCAAATTATTCTGTTATTTGACACCCAAAACACTCTTTTGATAAAGTCACACTGAAGTCCAGCTCCTCTTATTTTACAACACAGAACGGAGATCATTAAACAGGAACCTTGCCTGCATGAAGGACTATCCAAACCCTATTTTCAATTCTTAGGATTTCCTGCAGGGTCCTGGCCAAGTCACCTTAGCCAGACTGCTAAAAGCATTTGATGCAAAAGATGCAGACAGATGTCCACCAGGATTTTCAAAAGCATGTGGGCACTCAAAGCTCATGTCTGCAGTAAATATCCCTTAATCTTTTGTACCTCAGTTGCCCAGGGGCTGAGAGGGGGAAAGGTTAGCTGCCTGATGTGGTTCCTAGTGCAGCTGCATGAGTGAGTGAGTCAGCACAAGGAAGGGAGCAGCATGAAAGCAAGAAGCTGGGGCAGAGAAAAGGTGGGAAGGAGTTTTTTATTGATTGTGGTGATTTATGCCACTTTCAACTGATCATGGAATTCCAGACGTAAAGCTTATTCCTGCACACTGCGGCACAGAAACTCTACAGCCGCTGCAGAGGTCTAGCTTTGCTCCTAGTAAAGAAAGGCAAAACTTAAAGCAGTATTTGGAAACAAATTAAGATGTAATTATGATAATAAAACTGTTCTGAATGTTCAATAAATAAGAATGAACTCCATGGTATTTACAGCATAAAATATTTGAGGCTTTTTAAACCACAAATGTATTTCAATGCCATTTCTGATTTAGTAACAGTGGAACTAAGTCTACTAGCTATCACAAAATTAGCTTTTCTGTGCAACTGTATGTTGAATAGTCCAAGCCAGTATACCAAGGAGCATATAAAAGCCTTGAACCATGGCAAAAACACAAATCATTCTGGATTTCATAACAAATGACCTTTGCTGGCAATGTGTTACGCTAAAAAATAAATAAATAAATAAATAAATAGATGAAGTAAAGCAATTGTGGGTACATTCCAAAGTTCTTCACCACCTCAGCTGTAAAATCACAGTTTACACACAACCAATGGAGGCTCTGAACACACCTGCAGTAGCTCAAAGAACACCAAGCAACATGATAATTATCCATGGCATTATTACATGATTGATTATTTTACTGCTTCTGGCTGTGAAAACAAAATAGTCTCAACAAAAAAGTTGAAAATAATCATGATTTATGAGTATAACACTCCATCAACTGGGATAAACAACAATTTTCACAGTGGTCTTTTTTTCTGAAAAATAATTTAGGATCCAAAAACACCAGTCCTGTTTGCAGCCTTAGGCTGAAATCTTTATGTCTCCAATTCACAAAATCACTCCTAGTCCAATAGACATTTGAAAATGGGCTTATTTCTAAGCACACACTTAAATACTTTCCTACATTTGAAACAAAACAATAATCTCCCTCAGTCTAGGTGGCAATATAAAACCAGCACAGATCACAACTGAGCGCAACAAAATATAGTAGAGGCTGTTATTACCTATCCTAATGGTTAATCTGATTGGGTTGACAACTACAGGCTGAGTAACTACTGCAAGTGTAAAAAATCCTTCCTACAGTTTGTTTATTTTCACTCTCCAATTGTATCTCAAAAGCGGGATTTGCAGCACCACTCTTCGAAGATAGGGTGGCTACAGCCAGCCACTCTGCTCTCTGCAAAACAGTGAGAGTAACTAGCAAATTTGTATTAAAAAAATAGAGCAATTTTTGAATGATAAAAGTACTTATGGGTAAGTATTATAACCATCTCCCTGACAGAAAGATATAGTGGAGACCAATGGACAATTAATCCTCAAACGCCATTACTAGACACTAATTTGAGAAACATGGCCACCCCAACAGGAGGTCTAGGTCATCAATATTCTAAGAAATCAAGGCTGGCAAATGGCCTACTGATAGGGAAATATTCATCCTTAAATCAAATCATTAAGTAAATGCTCATGTTCTTTCTGATCACCAAGCATCATAGTTTTTTAAAAGACCCAAAAAAATAGAAAAGTACGCTCTACCTATCTTGGGATTTGTCTCCACTAAGTCACATTAGAACATGATTTTACAAAGTTACACTGCTAATATGTAACACCAAATACTATGTTCAAAGAGAAGCAGCTGCTGAATAGTCAAGATTTTTACTGTAGGCTTTGCTTATGACCAGTTTGCATAAAGTTAAATATACCAGATTCCATTCTTAGAGAGGACAAATTTCTTTTTAATGCAAAGTTATCTTGGTTTCTAGATCAAATACTTAACATTCTTCATTTTCTGCTGAAGTCTCTTTATAATGACTAATTTCTTATGGTCTATATACACAAAAGAAGAGTAATTCCTCTTCCACACTAACAGTTCAGCTCGTACTGACAGTCACGGAGCAAGTATGGAGAGAGCAAGTCAGCGTGCAGGTGTTGTGGCCAGGCAAATCCCACGTGAGCATGCCCAGCATTTCAGACTGGATCAAATACTGTTGGTGGCTAAACATCACTGTATGAGCGTGTGCGTGCATCTGTGCACATTCTTCTGTATGTAGAAAACGGAGGACAAAGGTAAGAAAGGATGCCAGGATATAAAGGAAATCAACATCTGAACTGTATTTTAGCCATCTGTAAAATGCAAACCAGTTATTGTGATTGAGTGTTTAAAAGATGTATTATTGATTTGTTTTAGCAGACTTTTCTACATTTCACAGTATGGAGTTACTTATTTAAATAACATTAATAATAAAGTTTAAATAGTATTTACATTTCTTCATTTGAGAGTAACTAACTAGATGATATTACTTCTGCTAATGAGCTGCTTGTCCAGTCTAGATAAGAAAAAACTTTTTTATTCCCAGTGCAGACTCTGTTTGACTTCATTTACAAATGAATGGATACAGTGAAGTCATAATGGTTGTCTGCTCTGAAAAACTCCCATTTCTCTTTCCCCTGTTGTTTAAACTACCTTTGCTGTTGGCCGGGTGAATAGCTCAGATGTACAACTGGATTTTGGTACAGTTGCTCTTTGCTATTTGCCTTTAATTAACAGAGCCAAGCGACACTTTTCTGCATGAAAAGAGATGGGATATTATTTGCTTATGCTCTTCTCAAGTATAATAATAATGATTAAAAAATAAAAAAAAAAAGTAAAGCCCTGAGGTGGAAAACAGAGTGAGCAGAGTGCTTCCAGATGTGAATACCTGCCATTTTCAGTGGGTGGATAGTGAAAGAACTACATGAAAACCCAGTCACAGTCCCACTGACACTAGCCAACGCGGCCATTTCCAAATGAGCCCCTTTCTGCCCTGCCTGCCTGACTGCAGAGCAAGGAGCAGCTCCCAAACCCATCGGTGCAGAGGAGAGCCAGGGCATGACCCACCAGCAGGCATGCTCAAAGCATCCAACTGCTACATACTTCCACAAGCCAGGCAGGAGTTTCCTGAGCTCCCACTATCATTCCTCATTACCCAGTTTAATGATTGTAACTGATGCTAATCACAAGATCAGCCTCAGCTATTTCACTACAATTTTGTTTCAGCTGCAGCATTCAAGGCTGCCAAACAGCCATTTTAATGAGTCCTGAAAGCAACACTTCTGTGAAGTTCAGAGCACTTTCAAAGTTGCATCTTCCCACCAAAGAGCCCTAAATCTTGCGTGTATAAACTCCTGTTTTGCAAACTACAAACTTTCTCACCTTTTTGATGCTGACATGGCAAGACTGACATGTTTTTTTTGTTCATAACATGGGTCGGTTTTGCTTCTACATCATCAAAAATACCGTAGTTGTAGAACACCTGTTTACATGACATGTAAATGAGAAACAATATACACAACCTAATTTTATAGTGCAAGGTTAACTCATGGCACTGACCGTGACCTCAAATTGTTACTTATATATTGAACAAACCTTGTCTGAAAGTCACATACAAACAAGCTGACAGCACTCACTTGAAGCAATAGTCTCTTATTTTTAACAAATGCAACAAAAAGCTCACAACCATGAGTAAACTATTGCAGTCACAATCATAGATGGGAACCAGCAGCATTTACTACTGGAAAATTGGTTGGTTCCACCCCTGAAGTGTGAGGCACACAAAAGCCGACAGCGACTCCAAGCAACTGCCAGACATGCTGGTCTTCACTCCTAACACTTCTAAGCCATAATGTGGATCCCGGAGCTCTGGGTTTGGAAAAGATTGTGTTTTAATGAAGAGGAATATTCTTCACAGTGAGAATTAAAATTGGGACATACCTCTATTAAGTTTTGATGCATTTTACTATGTTTCAACATTCCAAAATAGACATAGCAGGTATTCTGCTCAGATCCAAATGTTACTTTGATACATTCCCTTGTAACCACTGTTTACTTAATCAAAGTGGACAGCTGTGGTTTTCATTATCCTTAAGCAAATATTTGCACAGGTATTACTTACTTGTCTTATACATTACCAGAAAGTTTTGCAAGCAAAAGCCAACCTAAATGTCCTCACATTTAAATTTTTTGTAACTAGTGTGAGCAATTGCCAAATAAATTGTTCCAAGCGTATAAGCAGTTGTCTTCCTTCATGTTCATTATGGACAGCTTTAAAACTGCATTAGCTCCAAAGTATAGAAAAAGACTGCTAACTCTAACAAGCAGGAGAGAATGCTAGAACTTGAATACAGCTGTATACACCACAATCAAAGCAGCCACTATGGCAGAGAATAATATTAAGAAATGGCATGATCATAGGTATTTGTCAGAATCTAAGACTTTTGTGGATAATGATGCTTCAGTGAAGTGTCCCGTGTTGAGTGATGTACATGGAAGCAACGTATGCATAGCTGGCACTTATGTGCAAAGGAAACACAGAAAACTGCTAAGCTTAACAGGCAACTTTTTAACTACAAATGTTCTTGTTTATTCTCAATACTGGGTATATTCTAAAATACTATCTAGGCTTCCTCTGGTATTAAAAAAGAAGTAGAATCAAATCTTTCCATCTTTGCTTGCACATGTAGTCAAACCGCTTTCACTGCACTATGTGGATTTCCCAGGTCTGGCTGGGACAGAGCCCATCAGATAATCACCAGCTCGCTCTGCGCTACTGCGCAGGCTGTGATCTGCGGTATTTGGCACAGCAGCTGATTCAGAGAGGGAATTGCCAGAAATGGAGAAGACCGCAGTCTGAGCTCAGCACAGGCAGATCAAGGGCTCAGTCAAGATGGGAAGGAGCCAAGCAGTAGGAGTGACAGCAGCATGCCCAGTCAAGCAGGGTGTAAGAGGGAAACTCCTAGCAGTCCAGGACAGTTGGCTGGCAAGGTGACGTTAAAGCAGAGTGTGTTTCTTCTCACTCATCTGACCATTTTGCTGCCCACACTAGTCAACATTAATACAAGGCCAGCATTTTGTTTCTCATCAAAATCATATATTGTCTGTTATGAAGAAAGCCCAGTTGCTTTAGTTTAACCTGACAAAGTTTCACAGCAATAGAAAAAGTTAACAGTTGCCAGGGGGCATAGCCTCATTTATAGTAAATAACATTTACATGACAAAAGACTAACATAAAAATTAGCAACCACTAGCTATCTTTGCTAGCAGCCACTGAGATGCCATCATTGAATTGGTCAGAGGTGACCTATTGTGGTACCGAAGACCAGGAAAGTTTATTTTATCTGCCACCAGTTACATAAAAACAGAGCTTTTTCTTTTCAAGAACTATCAGGCATTAATTTCTCAGCACTTACCTTTTTAAAATATTTGAGTATTTGTTATTTGCTTTTTTTTTTTTGTTATCTTCCCATAACAAAATTCAACTACAGCCAGATTTTTAATCTTGGCAGAGTACATGCGTAAGGAAGCAGTTACTGTATTACTAAAGGTATGAAAGGTTATTTTTCCTGGTATGTATGCATGTTCCCATGCTTTAGGAAAACACTTAAGAAATTCTGTTCAGAGCACCAAGTGAGATGTTAACCACAACCTAACCATTAGCTGTCTGCTGTGGCACCGAAGAAATGCATCTTTGAAAAGATCGGAGTGGTCATTTCCATGTGCTGTACTTTCTACCACTAGACATGAAATTAAGAATACACTGGGAAGAAGCTTCTCTGCATCTTCCACTACACCCACTACTTACAACCTTTTAGGTTTTCTACAAAGCAGCCAACATGAAAGAGACTTGGTGATTTACAGTCCGGCTCTGTGGATGTAGATAAGATCTGGTCAAAGATCTAAAACAAAACAAAGAACTCTGTATTGCTCTTGGAATGGCTTCTCAAATATTTAAAACTACTATGACCCAGAAAGCCAACCGATTGATGTATTGCCTTCGACCTTGTCATGCTTGGCTGGTCTGTTTTGCTCTGCTCTCTCTCTGTACTCTGTCTTGTATATATTAATTTGAAATACCTGACCTCACTCATATGATAAAGTAAGCACTGTACAGATAATAGATTATTAAGTTCTCTGCTCAGTTACTTAGCTGTCTGTGAATATCTGCTGCTATGCAATACGGCAGAGACACTGTTTTTGCTTTTCAGAAGAAAAATACCATTAGAAAAGCCTATTAAGATGCCTCCCAGGATAATGAAAGTCATACCTGAAACATATTATAGGAATATTTTTTTTTTCATTTATTAAATGAAATTATATATTATTTGAATTTTCCCCCAATGGAAAAAAAAATGAAAAGTAGATTACTTTATTCCTTAAAAAAGAACATTCTCTGTATATTTATAAACATGCCTACCTCCAATAAAACTGAAAGCCAGCCAAACTGCTAATGCAGGAAATCTTACTGATAACACAAGGTAAACGAACTCCATTTCGTCCTTCTACTTGTCTCACTAACACAACATATACCAGTGTTCATAACAAGAGAAGCAGCAATAAACTTGAACACACAAACATGACACATCACTCTAAATATAATAAATGAACGGGAAAAAAATTCTTGTTCATGTAGAGGAAACAAAACAGGCTTCACTACATATATATATTTCTCCCTCCTATTTTTCTCCTCTTCTGCACAAACGTAAGTGCACAAAAAAATCCATGCCCTCCCTCCAAAACCTGAAAAAGAATCTGAATTTCACAGCTCATGCAGAAACTGAAATAGAAGTCAGAACTGAGTATCTGGCACTGCAATTCTTGCATGCTTGCAGCTGCTAATAGGAGTTTGAGAAAAGAACAATAGCAGATGGAGTCCTCAATTGGCATAAAACCCTTTCCAGGAAAAGGTCTATAAAACGGAAAAACTAAAATTAAATTACAGTGGTAAAGAAGGAGATTCACAGACTGCAAAAGTCAGTTTTGAAGAGCACATACTTTTGCCACAGCACAGCAACCCAGCTTTTAGTAGTCACATCAGGACTGAATTCCCTTACCATAATCCACCTTTCTAGCCACCACTTCCCATGAGATAAAGGCTACAGTAGACTTCAGTCGCTTGGTTTGGCAGGACTTTATGAAACTACTTCATAAACAAAAAAGGCAACACATACCCTGTATTATGTTACTGTAACAAGGCTTTTAAGCAGATTTGGAGATTATTGGCCTGAGTCATAAAACAGTAATTCTTAGTGGACTCACAATTTATGGTAAAATTTTACTTGAGCAAGAGCTCCTTGCTGCTTTAGTTCGTACAAAAGGCTATATTTCATTCTAATTTACTGCATGCTGATTGCTATGCTTTTGATTTCTCTTTTTAAAAAGATTTATAACAATGCTATCACTAGAGCTCCAGTACAATGACATCCAAGTCAATAAACGAACACTTTCACATGAATTTTTCTTTTCAAGTAAAGAATCTAACATTCAACACCAACCTCATGTGTTAGCATACCAACTACAACTACTGTATCAGCTAGGTTAATATAAGATCCAGTTATATCAGTTCACTGCAAAAGTGTGCCTAATGAGGCATATTGAGCAAAATCATTTATTACAGGATAAAAGTATGATCAAATTTCTGTAGTTCTCCCACATTCCAGTCAGTAAGCATTCAAAAGAAGCTACTTTGGTATAGTAAGGCTTAACACAGAATAATAAAGCAAGATGAAGCCTTTATGTTAAACTGACAATTTCCTCCACAGACTTTCTAGGTAAGGTTTGTAAGAGAAAGAGCTCAAGGAGACTCAGCACAGGTTGGCAAAGCGCAGTGGGAGCAAAGGCTGTAATTACCACTCATCCCACTTCAGTCAACTAGAGTATAAAAAAGGCTGACCAAAATTTAGACTTGCTTGGAGAACATCTGGAGACTAAACTATAATTCAGAATGGATGGGAATGAAATTATTCAATTCAGCATTACCTCAGCCTTTTTCATAGTATTAGACACTGCAATTTTCTGAGTTTGTGATATTTTAGTTGTGGGAATTTTTTTCAAGAGTAAAAGTTATGAATAACTAATTTGAAGATGATTACAGGACTCAAGGATAGCAACAAACAGGCCTGTGTCAAAAACTCGTGTTAATTCTTTGCTATATCCTGTGAAACAGGCCTACAGAAGCATGTCTTTAGGATGGGAAAATAAAGTGGTTTGTTAGTTGTAACAGTTTAAAATTTCACATCCACCTAGAAAATTCACATCCACCTCGGGGAAAAAAAGTTTCTCCCAGATTTCAAAGTTTGCAAAAATATGACAACTTAAGTAAAGCACTTATATTTATATTGACTCTCAAATACCATAGGCCAGAAGCAATTAAGACATAAATGTTTACAGATCCCAAGCATTTGAAAATGTGGGGTTTATTAGATTAGCAGAAAACAGTTGCTACACCTCAGTACGTGTTCAGGGTTTGTTAGTAAATGTTTTATTCTTTTCTTCATGGAGAGAATGGGGGCATTAATAAGAGTCCATCTATTCACCTTAAGCTGCAGTTTGCCAGGAAACCTGCTGTAGCATTTCTTGTCTCCACCATTCTTTCACCTTTAAGTCGTGATTTCAATCCAGATAAACAGAGAAAAAAAATCTTTATCTCCTGTTCATACCTATGATCCCCTATCTATGGTCCAGGTCATTAGACATGATTTTAATTACGCATGGAAACAATTAAGGGATTTTCATAGTAAACATAATTCCCCAGATCAGCTCATTAGAAGGTGCCATACAAACACACATGTTGGGTAACTTTTTTGAGTAAGCTGGGGCAGTGCATGAGCCACAATGTACAATGCAAAAAACCCCACAGCCTTTGCAACCTGAGTTTTAAGCGCAGCCTGAATCCCAAAGGCAGTAGAGAAGCAAGCCTGAAGTGACAGAGCCGCTGCCCTTTTCTGCATGAACTTTGGCAGGGCAACAATACTGCAGACACACCTCTTGCCACCTTCCACCCCTGCTGCCTGGAGCTGCAATTCCCCCAGGCAGTCTGCAGAAAGCTTCCCAATGGCAGATTTAAGGGAAATAAACTGTATCAGCCAGCTTTGTCTCTTTGGTGTGTACAGTTAAGGCTTGCTGCTGTTGGAAATGAAGAACCAAGGAGTGTATCACCATCACATTGGCCACTGCTTATGCAAAGGACCTCTAAGGTTGCAATTACCTTTCAGAAGCTCTTTCAAAATCACTGATACAACTAGAATTAATAGAGCTATTAATAAACTAATTAACTTTTTTTCTATCCACCTGCGTTTGCCCACTTAGCTGTTCTTTCCCTAGAAGGGTGAATGCTTAGGTGGCAATACCCTGACAAACATGGGTGGACAGCCTATTCAGAAACAGCAGAGCTGCTTGCTGTGTGACATGGCAGTGTTGTACTGCAATAACTAAAGTGAAGGTTCAGCAGCAGGTAGTTTTAAAAAAAAAAAAAAAAAAAAAAAAAAAAAAAGGCAAAGCACATTTATGAAGAAAAAACACACTTTTTGAACAGAGATTGTCACTGTGAGTGTTTCATAACAAGCACCTAAGAAGAGCACCCTGGTTTAATTCTGTACCTTCACTCAGTAACATAGCACAGCACCTGGCCAGTTTACGATTGCTTGTGTAGTCATATTCTTAGACTAACTGACAGTATAAACTACAGTGTTTCTGTAAATACTCTGGGCAACAACCATAAAATATGAACCATTTTCTGTTCTTTAAAAAATTTCCCAGGACCAAGGACACATTTCATCTTGTTGTGCTCATGGTCAGTCTGCCTTCTTTCCCTTTACATCCATCTTTCCTTCTTTTCCTCCCTCCCTCCCCCTCTCTACTTCTCCCCCAACCCAAGGAAAGGTCTTAACTTTCCTCATGTTTTCACTTTACCAATTTAAGCCAAAGGACTTGCACTAACACTAGTGAAAATATTCAAATTTTCTGGCTTAAAGTTAGATCTTAAATTGTTATGTTCTCACCAAAACTGACCAAACTTCTGAGGTGTTGGTTAAGCCATTTTACACTGTGGTTCACTGAAGTTACAGGTATGTGGTTACTTTAGAGTAGAGGGGAGAACTGAGCTGCTTCATATACATCCTTAGACATGTGGACTTAAAGCCTCAAAACATCAACCAGCTAAGCATAAGAAAGAACAAACTTTTTAGATTATGATCTAATTAGAAGCACACTTCTGACTCAATTAGCTTTTACTATTAAATTAACTTTAAATCTTAACATATGAAGAAATAGATTTCAATTAATACTTTTTTTCTCTCCTATTATTCTTCTTTCTTAGTTTTATTGAGGGAAAAGATGTTTATGACCAGACTTCTCTAAAATGTTGACTCATCACTCATCATGCAGTACAGCACTGTGCTCTGTTTACAGTACTGCAAACCTTAAGGCATTTTGTGGAATTTTTTCTGCCAGTTGTTGCCCTATTCTAAATCTGTACACAGCAAAAGAAACGTAACAGTGAAGTCCTGCCTTTTGGCAAAATGACAAAATAGACATACATTAAATGTCAGCTTTCTAGAGTTTACATCACTCACACCCCTCAGTCTACAAGGACCTACAAATTACAGCTGTCGAAGTTTCTGCATAACCTAAACTCTCAGCTCTAGAGAACCCTTACTTGTCTACATTTATTTATATTATTGGTAATGGAGTGGTTCATTATTTATACTAGCTGTTTAAACAGTAACTGGTTTGTTTTAGGAATTGTGCATTTGTGCAGAGATGGGCTATGCATTTTATGTATCTGAAGAAAATCAAGATTCATTGACAAAAGTTGACTTAAATTTGTAAAATCGTAACATATTTTTCCCTAAAATCTTTTGCATCAAGTTTTTGCAAGAAACAATGTAAATTAAATTACTTCTCACATGTACTACTCATGTAGGTTGACTGTTAGGATTTAACGTTGTTAAAACTATAAACAGACATTGCTACATTTTCAAGTCTGCTTTCATTTTTACAAATGTGTAACTTTACTTATGTGTAAACAACAGCTCTGGAGACATGTGTTATGGAGGAGTTATTACCTACCTACTAAACAGGCTCCTAGCTGAACTCAAAACTGACACTGGCGTGCTGCAGACCTTAAAAAATTGAAATGGGTGAACCTTTTCAAATAGGGAGCACTTTGATCTTGGAGATTCACAGTGTCACAGAAGTAGCAGAAACTCTTTCATCTCTGATCTCCAGCATTTTGAATGCATGTTTCCTTTCAAAATTGACTGCATCAACAGAACTGATTGGAAACCTGCACTGTGTATGAATGACAGTCTGTATTACACAGCAGAGGGAGTGTTAACATAGGTAGGAGTATTCTAAAGTAAATATTGATTTGGATTTTTGTCTCTCTCTAGTCCCATTCCTCCAGTATCTTTTAAGCATGTACCTTTTAAGAGATATTCAACAATGTAGAAAATGAAGTAATTTTCTGAAAACTGGTTCAAGAAGTTAACAAAACAACTTTCCGGATCCCACATTTCAGACTGTACAAGCCACTTAAGAAAGAAGTTAAGGGTTTCATGCTAAAGCACTGGTAGTGACCAGGGTACCCAGCACAAAGGTGAGTGTTTATGACCTCAGTGAGATGGGATTTCCATTTCTTTTAATGAGCCAGGACATCAGACCCACACTCTTAACTCACACTTACACAGAACCAGCCCCTGGGAAAATACGTCTGTATCCATGGAAGCCAGGGAAAGTAGGTGTGGAGAAAGGGCAGGGGGAGATGGGAACAGGGACTTGGAGAGACACCTGAGAAACTACACCAAGATAGTGATGGTATCCGTGGTGTGGCCAATCTTTGGGCCAGAAAAGAGAAGAAAAAAGCCCAAAGTGAAGTTTTGCATTGGGAATTGCTGGTGACTCCCATACCCTCCAGCTCTGGGTAGCACTGTGTGTAGTTTTGTACCAAAGACTAAGCTTGTCAACAACTCTGGTCACCACAAAATTCTGATTTCCAATTTGCCATCTCCGGAACAATGGGCTTGGTTCACAGAGCGCTCTGTATTTTTCAGAGCTGTTTGGATTTTGAGTTTGATGGGATGGCAGGAATGTGTTACCCCACCTTCCCTGTCATAACATTTAATACTGGCAAAGGCAGTAAAACCAAGGTACCAGCTACACCAGAAATTATACAGAGTGTTCAAAGGCATCTTGTTTACTCTTATCATTCACTGTTTCTTTGATGAGTAAACAGACACATCTCAGACCTGCAACGCATGTGGGCCACAAAGTTAAAACTTTGCCTTACCACAACTGAGAGGCAGGCTGTGGTGTTTAGCTGAAGGCTCTCAAAGCATGCAGGTCTCCTGACTGGATAGTGCAGACTGGCTGGTGAGTGAGGAAGGACATCTTTGCCAGCTGTAAGGTCCACATCTGGCTAACCAGCCATGCCCCTTGCCAAGCAACATATACTGCAACTTTGCTCTGGCAAACCAAACAACAAAGAAGATAATTTCTATATGGAGATGAATAAAAGGAAAGGCAGGAAGACAAAGGGGAGGCAGGGGACCTGGGGAAGTCTGGAGAAGTCTTCAGAAGGGAATGGGGAACTCAGTTATGGAGGGACTGCAGGACTCCGGGAGAAAAGCTTAGACGTAGTGGTACATGTGCTGTGGGGAAAAGAGGTCTCAGTGTGGAAAAACAGGAAGCCAGCTGGTAAATGAAGTTCTCAGCAGAACACCTACCCACACGTCTAGTATAATGATAACATCCTTTAATCATATCTCCTAAGCATCCAGTTTTGGCCTGTGTAGCCTCAACTACCCTAACCTCAGTCTCATGGATTAGAGCAGTGAAGGTTAAAAGTAACCCAAGTCTTGGAAAGGTCTTTAGAAGATCTATGAAAAAAAGGGGGAAATAATCCATAGCATTTAAAATACAACTTTCTGGTCCTGATTAGAAAGCCCTTGATGGTTAATATGTACAACATTAAGTGCACAACTACTTTGCTCAAGGACATTCGTACATTGAATTGGTACCTTGTTTTATTTTTAATCCCAGGCTGAAAAGATAGAGTCTGCATGAGCACTAGCATTGAGTTTATTTTTAGAAGAATACACTATTAGCTTAATTTACAGGCAAGAATGAGAGATGTTTGGGTAAAATACTTTATAACTACGAGAATGATTAAACATTGGATAGCTAATCCTCTTCCTGGAGCTTTTCAATTTCTTAATTAATATCTGGGGAAAGCTATTAGCCACAACGCATTTGTTGCAGCTGTAAAGTGCTGCAAAGTGCCAGACTCAGTCATTTCATTAACTACTGTTTTTGAAAGAACAGCTTGCTATCTAATTCTATTAAGTCATCCAACCTCCTGGTAGCACATGTAAGGAAACATAAGCCAACCCAAAGCTTCCCCAGTCACTGTTTCTGAGAACAGACTGACAGCAACAGAACCAAAAACAGGGAAGGGGAAAAGCGTACAAGTTTATATCTGATGTCTTTGGCATAACAAAATGTAATTTGCAAACACAACAAAATATGCTCTGGTCAGTACGTCTGTGTAGCTATCTGCCTCAGCTTCAAACAGGGTTTTGGCTCAATCTACAAGATCATAAGACCTATACAACCCAGTCATTCCACAATCAGAATAGTGGAGCTATGCTGTTATGGAAAATGAAAACATAACCAGATGAAACAGCCATACAGGTAGCCATTATTGTTTATCATCTTGCTTACACCATGCAACAAAGTGCCAGCAAAGAGTAAGGAGAGCCAAAAGGATTTTAAGGAAGCAGGTATTTTAACGTCTCTGATTCTTAGCAGCCTATATGACTTCAGATGCTCAGATATCAAGTAGATGCAGGGGTTGTGACTGATGTAAGAAACAGGATTTTAAATAAAGGTATTTACTCTTCTTAAATCAACCAGTCCACATCTCCAATGACAGACGTGCTAGTGTATGTGTGAAAAAGTACCACAGAGCCTCGTCATACATTATAATAACCATACAGTCCAAACAGTTGTTTTCTTTTGATAAACAGCTTTATAATAAGTAAACAGTAGATTTTAACCTCACAGCAACATGCCTCAAAGCATCTTCTTTCATTAATATGGTTTGTCATTTTGCAAAAATATATACTAAGGCTATTTGTATTCTGCACAAAGCTAGAATGTCAGACTTGAAACAGAACACTTGACATCTAAGATAAAATATGTACATTTCAATTCTGAATAAGGTACTAAATCAGCCAAAACTTGTTTCTGACAGACTAGTGATGAATTATAGGATTTTCTGTAATCCTCCAATAAACAAAGTGAACACTGTTCTTCATGCAGAAACTGCTGCTTAAATCACACACAACATAGATCTGGTATTCTTGCTGGAAAACATGACATTACCTTGATTGTCAGGCAGCCTTCTAGAAACACTCAATTTTCCAGCTTGCACTTACATACGCACACAGTTTAAACGAAAAATTATGTGACAGGGGTCATAAACATAGAAAAATCCTACCTAGCAACGTAGATCTCAAAAGTTTTCTATGCTCCAGATCAAGGGAGAAAAATACTTTTGAAAATATACTGTGAAGGGAGGAAGAAGGATTACATGAGGCTGGAATTATTTTGCAGAACAAAATGAAGCCTGTCATCCCTCTCCAACAGACTTTAAAGATGCCTGACATTAAAATCGGTTTGTCACCTGTAAGAGGCAGAGTTCTGCATGGTATTTGGAACAAGACCTGCCTTGCAATGGTAGGCTCCCTATGTGTTTGGCAGGCAAACAGTACCACCTGTACTATACGGCAAAACCTGTTTATTTGTGTACAAGGCCAAGATCACATACTCCTTCATGAAATACATCTGTTTCAAACAACCTTGTGGAGAAGAATGCAATGTATGTACCACTCCGTGCTTTAAAGTGAAAGTTTGCAATGGCAGAGAACATTCACAGAATAATTTCAACTAAAACATCTATTCTAACTCTTGGACAAAACAATTAACTTCTATAAATGGCACATGATGAGAATGAAATTACACCACAATCACCCCCATTGCTGGCTTTTGAAGTGATGAGCATAACTATGTTTAGTGAAGTGGGAAGACTTAGCAACCCTATCTATAAAATTTCCTTTCTTCAGAGAGCCAGCTTCTCAGATCTCCACAGGGATCTAGGCACAGTAGATAAAAATGAAAGAATTTTTAAATACCTAACTTTTGGATCTTGTTTTACGTAAAGACATTTTTCTTTTCAAATTCCCCATTTATATTTAAATATGAAAATATTATATCCTGTGCATAGTAGTAATCTAGTAAACAACATTAATTTAAGCTACAAAATATTCAGTAGTATTTAAAGTGTTCAAGCAAAATCAAAACTCTGAAGAAGTAGAAGCCAAAGACAAAGCAACTGGAGCTAGAAGAAGCTGAAACTTTAAACCAGCTTTTGACAGAAACAGACCATTCAGAATATTTGCCTCATTCTAAATTTCAACTACTTCATTCAAAGCTGAAAAACCAACTGGGATTTTAAAGGCCAGGAAACCTTATTTTCCTCTTACAATCCATGAATAAAAATTAGGTGAGAGGCTGAGATCCAGTTTTAAAATCTTGAAGCCCATGGTAATGAGAAACAATCACTTCAATTCACTACTAAAGATAAAATTGTATTTACTAAGTCAATATGTTTCAAATTAAAAACATATTTTTGGAAAGCTATTTTCTCTTCCATGTACATGTTAAAGAGATTTTATTTTACTATTTTCTTGCATGGCTTGTTTTATGCACAAACAGCACAACCATTGGTAATAAATGCTTACGTTAACATCATTTAAATTTTTTCAAAATTAGAAAAAATAATAAATGTATATTAAACTACACTACTGCTAAAGTGCATTGCCCCATTAGAAAAGAGATACCTGTAACATATTTATGAACCTTTGAACTGTTTTAATTATCAAAGACAACCAATATTTCCCTAACAGAATAAAACAATAACAACAAAAAAAGAAGATTGAAAGCAACATTTTTCCTATTTTTCAGTTTAAATTATAGTCAGAAGCATTTAAGTTACTTTAGTTTTTTCTACCCTGCTCTTCTTTGCCGAGAACCTGGAGGAAAACGGAGATCAGTTACAGCCCTTGGAAACAACTTAGCCCCTCTGTTAAACACATTTCAGGTTTCTTCCACAGCATTAGGAAAGAGTCCTGATGCAGAACTCAGATTACTTCTGTTGAGAAAGAGCACAAAATTTCATTTTCTTCTTTTGATAAAATCAAAGTGCTGAAAATAGAAGCTTAAAAATATGGTGGTATGGAGCGGACAGTGGGATTTGCTGGTTGGCACTACCCCTCCCCATTATCTGAACTTTGAAACCAAACAAGAAGAGCTCCTTTCTGTTTTAAGAAAAATTTCCATCCTTTCTCATGGCATAGAAGCAGTATTTTCCCTCTGCCTTTAAACAGCAAGGCATGGTCTCTGTGGGGGAGGACACAGGGAACTCCACCAAAATTGAAATACACCCATAGAAAGGACAAGGGACATGTAGCCCATCGGAGGCCACGGAACGCCATTGCTTTAAAGTCTCGGGGTGGGAGCATAACAACCACTCTGATATACAAGAACACCTCCATAATTACTGAGATTGTACAGTGAAAAGACTTCATCAGGTTGCTTTCAACTAAGTCATTTGATGTTATAAATTTATCTTTAGTTTCCTGTCAGAGAGAAATGAGCAGGGAGTTGAAAGGGCCTGTGTAGGCTACAAGGAGGCGTTTTCTGCAGCAGGCAAGTTGCACAGATGAGATCAGTCTGCTTCAAATCCCTAGTATGGGCCAGGTGCCTAGTACAGCTGGCACTCACATTCGAAGAGTCTGATATTAAACAATGTTAATAAACATGTTGGGGAAATTTTTATTTTTTTTTTTGGGGGGGGGGGGGGGGGGGAGACATAAACCAATGCTATCTGTTTTTTTTTTCCATTTCAAAACCTAACAAACTGCTATGGTTGTGTTTACCAACAGAAGCAGAATTAGCTTAGCCAGCTTTGCAATTACCTAAAAACATGTACCACTGGCTCAGTTAATTTGATGCATCCCTGATCCCAGCCCGAAGGTCTGTATTCTAACCAGGCAGTTCCATTACTTAAGCAAAATATAAATTGTTTAAGGATGGAAATAGCAGGTTGTGATACAACTTAGGTGTTCTGGAGCAAAACCACAGAACTAAGGTACTATTTTTCCCCTGTTACTTTGCTAATACTGGTTGGCATAAAATTCAAACCTATTTTTCTGTCGTCCTGTTTTTTGGCATATATTCACAAGAGGTTTTCCTCACACTTTTGATCTTAGCACTGCAAATAGCATGTGTAGTTTATTTAAAGTCTCGTCAGTTCCACTGAACACCTTCAACATCTTTTATTGCTAGTCAAATGAAGAAAATCCATTCAGACAGCTACCTGGAATTGCAGAGGAATAAACACTAAGTTTTTTACTTCAGATGTACCATATTAAAGTATAAATATTGTTGAGCCATATGTATAGATATATACCATATAAAACTGCTTTTGACAATCATATATGCATAAGTTTTAACAACTGTTTAATTTTTCAGAGAAAAGCAAACATCTTATAAAACTTAATTTGCTCACAGATGAAAGTGAGTTACCTGAAAGGTATGAAGTTGACCCAGTTTAACTACACTGATGTAACTCTTAAGTTGCCTGAGGTCTGATACCAGTTTAAGCAATAAAAATGCTACAAAATGGATAAAACTCTACTATTATAAAGATGTTTGTATCCATGACCTCCTCAGGTATGGGTGGCCCCAAAGACATTCTGGTTGTCATCGGGCAGTTACCTCTGTGCTCCAACTATTTGGCCACAGGATCAGCAAAAGACGAAAATAAGGACATAGGAAACTGTACTGAAGGCAAATGCAGTATGACAGAAGTAAAAATTCATTCTTTTGAGTAGCATTTCAGCTTTCCAAGACATTTCCTCCCAGCACCAGCATGAGACTCAAGCACACACTGAAAGCAGCTTTGACTGCTCCCAGCATCAGGCGTTTTGCAAACACTGCACAGCATCAGGCATTAACTTCCACTGTGGTAGGAGATAAGTCAGTGGTACAAGTTATACTGTGAGCATAGAATGAAGAAATGAAAGAACATAGCAAAGACGTGAGTGATGTTCTCTTGGGACTCTGCCTGCTCATCTGCTCCCTCTGACCTTGCTTTCCACCCAGAAACATCCTTCCCTTCATCTTCCTTTACAGGGTCCTGATGGTCTATGCATTGGCCCTCCACAGGCTCAAGGCTGAGCAGACAGAATCTCTGAGTCAGAAAACTCTAGCTTATTAGATTTCATAAAAAGAACTTCAGGCAATACAAGAGCCTCACTCTCACATTCACCTTCAGTACCATGCAAGGTGGCTACCTGCACCATGGGGTTTCAGAGCTTGGCAGGAATGTGTTAAAGTGAGTTGGAAACCTAGTCAACGTTGCTGCAAAAGTAGGTTGTCCAATCTTTCCTGGGAACACCTCAGTGGTCAGTGCTATGTGAAATAACACCTGACCTAGAACTGCTTCACAGAACATGGCTACAACTGGCTGGAGTACTGGCATGTGCAAATGAACTAACAGAAATTTTCTTTCCTGGTATCCAGAGAAATATGTTTTTTCTCCAGTACCCAGCAGAGAACAACAGAAATGATTTTCATTTAGACCATAAAAATGAGACAAGGAGCAGAAGTACCTGGCAACATGGATCCTGCAACATCTGAAAGCAGATGGGAAGGGCAGAGTCATCTCCAGCTGGGTACAAATGAAATAAGCGCTACGCACTCAGTTCAGCAATAGCTAAATGTTAAACAAAAACCAGAAGTAACAGCAATATTGGCCTGATCCCAGAACCTATGTAGCTCAGCTACAGCAGCTAAAGCCAGCTTACGATGGTTATGTGGCCTGCATGAGGCAATAAGCATTCTTCCATTGTCCCCAGACAAAAAAAAATCAGGCTACTCTTGAGCTGAAATAAAAACATCTGTGACATCTTCTACCAATTAATATGTTTAATCATAACTTTTTTTACACGTGTTACTTTCTTGTACAGTCAGCACTACACACGGCTTAAAATGACAGTTGTGGACAGTGTCCATAACCGATATCACACTGGTCTAACAGTGGGTGAACCATCACGGTTCAATCTTCAGTATTTCCCAAGAATGTATGTACTAAGCATATAAACTCTGCAGCACTGTAATTATGCAGTAACAACAATATAATTATAATTGTATTGACCAAATAGGCACAGTTCTGGGGAAGAAAAGGAATGGCAAAGAAACATCAGTAAGTAATAAAATAGTAAATACAGGATTTGGCAACTTAAGTGCAGCACACAGTATCTACCTTGTTCTCTCATTCAAGCAGAACGTGGAATAGCAATCCAGAAGACTTCACTAGAACTGATTTTAAATACCCTTAGTAGAATGTATTTAATATGTATTCCAGAGTATCTGATTAAGTGGAAGTATCTTCTCTTTCTCTGTATGAAAAAGAATAATCTTAAGAGACAGAAATGAAAGCTTAACCCTTCGTAAATACTGTAAAAGGTAAAGGCTGGATTTTCAAAGTAAGTCAGCACCCCTAAACTCTCATTCACAGAACATTCTTTTCACAGCTGCTGACCATTGGTTATATGGGAATCTTACCATAAGGCCTTGATTTCCAATTGTAAAATTATGTGTGTGTGTCTCCCTCTCTCTGTATAATGCAACAATTATAAAAGCAAAGCAAAAACTTTAGGGAATTAGTTCAATCAAATTCTTACAAGAGATTATTTACTAAGGGTACAATTTAAGTTCATAGTGCCTACATGTAACAAGCCTGCTGTGAAGTAATTAATTTTCTAAAACAAATACAAATTTTATACTGCCTGTGTAGGTTAGATAGTCCAAGTTAAGAATTCATGTACTGCTTCTGCTTCTCCTTCTGCATTCATGGATGAGAGCCAGTGGATCTAATGATGCTGTGTAATATGGATATATTGGGTCAGACTGAGTCAGAGTGATGCTAGACCAAGTTTCTTAGCGATTTCATAGCCAGCCACTGGTCTCTCTCTCATTTATACTTTTAATTTATGTTTCTATAGTTTGAAAAAAGCTTTGCCTACATTATTGAACCCTTTCTCTTTAGCATAAATATCTGCTGGTTACAAGCTTTGTAACCTTTAACACTTACTGCCTCAAGAAATCTCCATCAACAGAGAAAAGTCTTAATAGTTAAAATGTGTTTTCACTGATTTCAACAGGCTTAGAAGATTTATTAGTTTAATAGATAAATATATTCTACAAACTATCAATCTAACTAAACAAGAATGCAATTATTAAATGTTTATTCTGTAATTTTATATTTTTAATGAGAGTTTTGAGCACATTTTTGCTCATCTGTTTTTTAAAGACCAAACAAAACATTACGAATCTTGTGGTACACTACCACTGTGAGCTGAAGGCAAACAAATCAGCTACCTCTCATGCTCCCAAGCAAACATTTCCAGAGACCTCCTGTCAAGCATGCATTAGAAATGTTCTTCAGAAGACAAAGGCAGGTCCCCAGAGTCACATGAGGAAAGACAGACTTGCCATGCCATTAATCCAGTTCTTTCTCCTTACCTCATTAGTTATATCTCAGAAACAGTTATTTAATTAAATTTGCAGCACCCATCAACAAAATTATGGATGCATATAATAATAAATATAGGTGCAAAAGGGACCTTGAGTTAAAGAAAAATGAATTAAAAGCATGTATCTTCATATTGGCAACTTTCAGTTCTGGTCCCTGATCCTGTTAGCAGAATTAACCTGAAACAAACAAATCTAGGGCACTATACAGCAAATAGGTGATGAATCTAGATGAGTCAAGTGAATAAAGAGACAGTGCTTTAAGAAAAGCTTTCTGGAAAGGAGGGGGTTTTAGCTCAGCTGGTGACCCAGGAGCCAGAGCAACACCTACTGCTGACCCTGCATTCAGACACGGGATATTTGATAAGAGGAGCTCAGTTCTTGCCGTGCAGAGAAGAGCGGCATTCATTTGCCAGCATTTGCAGGGACCACAAAGAAATCCTTGTGGGTGAACCAGTGAGGCCATGGACACCCCAGGCTTACCCGCCTCTTAGCAGCAGCAGGAGACATGTTATGGACTCCCAGCAAAAGGTAGCCAGGCCCCAGGCATCAGAAATAAGAGATACAGGAGTCAGCTCTTGGACAAAGAGCCATGGTTAAAGACAAACATGCAACCTGGAATACTTATGCAAAGGCTGAGAAGACACCGGGCTTAAGAAAACAGAACAGGCTGCAGGTCCAGAAGATCATCTATGTTATTTGTGAATCCCCAGCTGGCAGGTTACAGGGATGCCTCACGCTTATCCACTGGATAGGCTCTGCTCTTAAAATATGTCCACATACAAAGTTGCAGCCTCATTTCTCAGTCTCCTGTCAAGTGTCTCCACCTTTACACAACTACTGAAATCCAGAACATGTTTGCACTGCAGGCACAAGGCACCTCTTCACAAAGTGTCACTCAGAGATGCAGAAAAGTTCTTTTAGACCTTTACAGCCAAAACAAAGACAGTAAAGGAAAGGCGCTCCGTAATGCACCTATTTCTCACTAGCTTTATTATGGTTTGTTGTTTCCCCTAAAGCAGTGAAAAACTGTGCAATGTATGCTCTTCTTCTCTCATTTCTCTTGTTTCCCATATTAAATGAAAATAAAAAAAATAAATAAAGGTGGTGAGAGAAAGGCAGAAAGAGGTAAAAGCAGTTAAAGGTCCCCAAAACACAGTAGTCCTCCAAGAAAATAACGATCTCACAATAAACCTGGACATCTATCAGCTGAAGGGTTAACAGACTTGTTTCTAGCCTTTTTTCAAACAGATGTTCCACACAACATTAAATAGGGGCTAGAAAGAGGGAGGAGGCAGAGAATGAACTTTGTTGCAATATGGAATTTTTAAAGGCATTTCCTTCTCCCCAAGAGCCAAAAGCTGTGATCACTTAAGTCTTTGCTTTTTTAAATACATGTTCATTTTGTAGCTATTGCCAAACTAAATGAATCCAGTCTTTGAAAACCCTTTCTTAAAAAAAAAATCATAATTTTCCCCGTCATACTTGAAGTCTGACTTTTTTCCAAGAATGTCAACAAAAACGTATACGAATTTCAACCTTTACAATGAATTCTTCTAACTGTTCAGATGTGTGCCACAACAGTAAGTTAGTGTTACCGATCTTAAACTTTCACATCTAAACAAACTCATTTTACTCAATAATTAGGAAAACAAGAACTCATTTATTCCAGAATGGTATTTCTGTATTCTTTATTCAACAGTGGGGGGTTTTGTTGTTGTTTTGGATTGTTGTGGGGTGTTGGGGTTTTTTGGGATTGGGGCTCTTGGGTGGGGGGAAGGGAGCGAGGTGCTGGTTGGTTGGTTGGTTTTTCATTTGCTAAAGATAATATCAAATAATGAAAATACAGCTGTTGACTCTGAAATTCACATACGGCTTAGCAGTATAGAATAATATTTCAAATTTTATAAAATACTTTCTAAAACTGCATTTAGGAATGTTTTTCTTAATGAATAGCTTAAACTCAGTAATGCTTCCAAAGAACATTCCTATTTTCTGACTACACAGATGTTTGGTACACCTCACTCTTCCTTGATGTGAAGACCCGAAAGGCAGCATAAATTATTCAGGAATATGGGCTCCCAAATAAAATACTTCTTTCTCTCTTGAAGAGCTGTAAAATATTTTTAAAACTCAGATTGCATTAAAAATGTTTTTAAAAAGTCAAATATGTTAAAAATGTTAAAAAATCAGAATGTAGTTACTTCCCAGATGACAGTGTAGCTCAGAAGGCCTTGCTCTAGGAAAGGGAGAATTTTCTCATCTGCTGCAATAGAGATATACAACTGCTAAACTATATGAGCTACAAAAGTTAGAAGCAAAAAGTAATTTCATAAAAAATGCAAAAGCTGTTTTTGTTTCTAAGGGTCCAGACTAATCTATTTCTGATCTTTCTGTGTTCTACACATGGACATTACACATTGATAGCACTTTTCCACTCTGCTTTCTCACATCCAGCTTTATGCCTCTTACATTTAAGAAAAACAACTCTGAAAAACATTAGTCACCTTTAACAGGTGTAAAGGTAGACAGGTGGGAAATGAAAACAACAGAAGAATACTGATAAATTATGAATTATGTGATTAAAAATTCTTGCTGGTTAGGACCCCATGTTTATGTGTGTGTTGACAAGTGTTCATTGTAGAAATGACTTCCAGTAAACTATTCACAGTAGTCAACTGGACTGGAATGTGGAAAACACCAGCTACATCAACTAAATACTCTGAAGAAGAAGAAAACCTTAGATGCTTAAAGCAACCAAAATTAAAGTAACAACAGATAATTCCCATTCAGTATTGGCCATGATCCTCACATAGGTGAGGATTCCTGAGGCAGAGGCCACTTAGCAGAAGAGGAAGAAACAGGCACAACGCTCTGTGGCTCTAACATAGGAAAGGTATGCATCCTGGAGGACAAATGGGTATTTCCCTTTTGCGTAATTTTGTGTAATGCCACACTCAATCTTCTCCCGACAGTTTTTTTCATTCATTTCAATTCCAAAACATTAATGGAATGAAAAATATTTTTATTATTTTCTCTTATTCATTTGGCTAGAAATTACGCTTTTAACTGCTTTAACCAGTATTTGCTGTGTGTTAAGAAATTAATTTGTGTCCCAAGCTTCTGTTCCAACAAATGCAGTATTTTGTCTCTTTCACAAGCTTACATGGTAAGGATCATTTGTTTCTCTTTCTCTGCTATATGCCTAATTTTAGTCACTGTATATCCAAAAGCAAAAGTCTATATAAACAGAAAGAAAACTTATGCGATTCTCAGTAAATTGAGAGTCATCATGTCTTTTTCAAGGCTACACAGTCCAGCACACCAATAAAAGCTCTGAAGATCGGTTACACTACAACAACTTCCAGCATTTTTTTAATGCAAACTTTTATCAGAAGCAAAGGCACTGAAGTCAGTGAGAAACTTACTGGTAATAAACATTAAATCATTCTAATAATTAACAATATTAATGATTAACAACAACAATAATAATATACATTTAAATAATCACTACTGATGCAGCAGTATATGGGACACTTGAATTCCTGACACTGTAGCACTACTTCAAACACTACAAGAACTGTAAGTACAATGCACAGATTAGGCATATAATGAACAAATCAGACTCTAACCTCAGATATTTATATGCATTAGAATTATGTGCTTTCCAGAGTTTTTGAAACATAAGCAATAATTCAGAGCATACCCTGCAAACAGATGCCATCTGTATAAGTACCAAGCCTGAAGTTATGACAGAACTCAACCCATACACACAGCAGGGAAACTTTAACATCCAGGTCTTCGGAAAGCTGGCAGTACAAAGCCAGAACATCTGGGAGCTATCATGAGAGCTATAGAGACAGTTGTGTTCTCTTCTTTTCAAGCTCTTGCATGCCATTTTTCTGTCACTACCTCAGACCTGCAGGAAATGTGGCCTCCACTGCATCATGTGCGTCACACACATTATGAAAAATAACAGCAAGAAGAGCAGAAGAAGCAAAACACAAGCTGTTTCATAGCCCACTTATATTTCTGACTGAAAGCATACACTCACATCTTCAGCAAGAAAGGAGACATGCTACTTGCCTTTTAACTGTAAGGAAATTCAGTTACAGCACAAATAGTCCAGATTTTTCAGCAGGGGTAAAATAAAATGGCCCTCACTAAAACAACAGCTTGAATCTCTCTCTCAAAACCTTCTTTGCTGTCAAGTATGTGAAAGTAACTTTGTACTTTCGGGTGATGACAGAGGTAGCTGAACAAATGCCAAATACCATTAAGAGTTGTTTGCAGTCCTCCTGAGATTTCAGAAGTAGTTCTGTAGACACCAAAAGACATTATGGAACCAGAGTGATGTTCATGACAGCACCCTAAATTCTGGGCACCTGCTTAAAAAACCCTCATCTGTAATAATCTATGATATTTTCCCTAAAATGAATGAAAATCGTCCCCAGAACGTACTGAACATCGCTAAAAATGGAAGTCATGTTCACTGTTCAACAGTGATGTTGCAGAGGAATTGTAATTACACATCTTTATTGTACTCATGACTTTACATTAAAAACAACAACAAAAAAAATGTCACAGCCCTTGCACAGTGTACTCATGTAAACAATAGTTTCTTAACTATTATTTACATGAAAATAACTAGAAACTTGACAATCTTTTTTTATTCTTCTCATTCTTCCATGTTCTGTTTATACTTACATGACCCTTCCAGAGGAGAATGGTTCATAAGGGAAGAGAAAATGAACTGGGTGTTCAGTGCTTTAAGGCTGTGATGTCAGGACCCTGCAGTGCAGAGGCCAACCTCTGTATTACAGCCATTACTTATTCTTGATAAGCATCAGGTAAAACTGGGAAAGGTAACAGAACTCCAGAAGATTTGCAAATTCTCCTCAAGTTTCCAAACACAGTGGAGTAATAGATGACAGAAACTAAACTGTCCTTTTGAATTCTTAGCAAGGTAACTTTTTCCAAAATCTGTTCCCATAGCGTAAGCTATTTTCACTGAAATAATCTGGGGTGCCTACTGCCTGCAGAGCAGCTGTACTTTGTCACAGTTTGATGAAGCAGACCTGCTTTGACAGGGAACAGGGTTACTAAGGGCTGTCATTCATATATGCTGAACCAGAGCAGGAGATCAGTCGTTTTTTGAGCCCATGCCCTGCTCTTTATAAATATTTCCATGTGTTTGTAATTAGTGGGCTATTCTGGCAGCAAAGGTTATTGAAGGCTGTTTTCCAGACATTGGTTTTGGGTTTTTTTCCTCTCTACACAAGACTCAATCTTAGCATGTTTAATAACAACACAGCCAAACAGTAGGCTCCTGTATCTACATATATCAAAAAAACACCTTAAATGGAAGAGTTTACCTGCCTTCCCTTGCAAAAATTGCATGTGCTTTAGATACAGAGGGCCACAGAATGCAATTGAATAGCTTTTAGCAACGTAGCAACAGAAACCTTGCAAAGCACGGAAGATTTCTGAAATCTGGTTTTAGCTGCTGTAGTGTTCAGAGTGCCCTGAATAAGGGGAAGGATTCAATCCCTGCTGATCTGAAATTTCATTGTGCTAATTGTTTAATTAAGAAATTAAGTTAGTTAAGTATTCCCTTCCAATATCTGTAAGTACCTGCCCAATTAATATAGTATCAGTTGTATCTCAAGAAATACATTCATTTGTACACAAGAGGGGCAACCTACACTTTACAGGAGTAAATCATCATGGTCTTCAGAAACATGTGGCACGACATACCACACATACATCAAAATACCACATTTTTGTTTGTTCTTTTACATCAGACAGTAACTTAGGTATCAGCCTAACTGCTTCTATCTCATGATTACAAGTAGCTTACAAATAGTGGAATAATTGTACATAGCAAATATCCTGAACCAGATACAGCAATGAGGACTATTAATAATACACTGCTACAACACTAGGGAATACGCTGAATTCAGAACTAGCTGAATAAAGAAATATAACATGATTAAGTAACTTTGTAAACAATGCCTGCATTTCAGCTCAGCGAAATTAAAACTGTAGTGCTTAGTTTAAAATCCTTGGATACAAAAGGTAAAAATAAACCAAGCACAGAGTAAAGCGCTAGAGTCTAAAAGAAAAGTCTAATTTACTAGCCAAACCACTCTTTATGGTTTATGTGGCTCATGAAATTAAAGTAAGCTTTGAAGTTGTGGCATCAAATGTGGGTTCTGCAAGCTAATCTGACCAGGTGACTCTGATATCCTCCTAACGCCGTCTGTTCTGCGATGGCCAAGAGTTTCTGAAAGGAACAAGAATAAACCTAACTTAACCTACTGCTAACACAAGCTACTGTTTCTTGTTCAAGCCATACTATTGTTATGGTCTGACTGGTCACTGCATTACAGAGAAAGGCAACTGAGTCAATATGCACAATCAATACTAGCAGCAGTTAACTTACACAATTTTCTTTGTTACAAGAACCATTTAAATACACAATAAAACCTGCCATTTTAATTTGTTATGGGAATTGGAGGGAATTTAAAATATACCAACATAGGAATACCTGTGCTGGTAGAGCTATCAAAGTCAGGACAAGCCCAACATATTTCACCTTTCATCCTTCTACATACAAACTAGACCAGTAACACGTAATCATAAAGAGGATAAAATGGATATTATTTATTACATATCCATTTTAAAGAAGACTATCAGGAGAAAATACAGTCAAGAGCTGACTCTGCAAAGGGCCTTCACATTGAGTTACAATCAACAGAATTATTCACGTAACTAAATGCAACTCAAGTTATGAATTGGTCTTTAAATTAAGAAAATGTCAGGATTAGCTAACACACAAGAAGAATGAGAAACAGGGGGGATGAAAGTGAGGAATCTAAAATTATGCAGTCTTCAAGGAAGGCAGTAAACCATGCTGGTACTTCAGAAAGTCTGTTTAAAGGGAAAATTATTAGACGAGTCTCAAATTCCATAGCTACACATAAAACATAACCAATTACATTCAAACCATATCTCCATATTGTATATTTAACACAGATGGGTTAAAAAGCAAGCCTAACATCTAGTCCTCTTTAGTGCCTTGAAGAAAATTAGAGTTTGATACAAAAAACAAATGCAACCTAATTTTTCCAGTACTGAGTCAAAAGCAGACATAACCTTACAAGGTAATTTGATTTCATGATACTTTGACCATTTGGGAATGGAATGGTCTAATAGCAGCTTCCAGGAATTCAGCATAATTAAAGCCAGGCACGATCAGAACCAGGATATGGGCATGAGCCCAAACTGTAGGTGAAATTTCATTCAGATTTGCCCTTCAATTTCATTGTCATTATTTGTACTATTAAATACACAAGAGCAACAGACCTGAATAGAAACATAAGGACATGAAGTGGAAGAGTACTTTTTAACAGTATTTACTGTTGCAAACAAAAAACTAAAATAAATTATGAGATACTCATGCACACTGCTTGAAAAGATCAAAGTCTATCAGTTATTTACAGTACTAGAGTACCAAGACTGACAAGTACCTGTACTCTAGAGAGGGCTGAAAATCTGTACAGATGGTTCCGTACAGGATTACACTTTCCTGTGTCTGCTCTATTATGAACAACAGAAAGGCTACAAACCACTCCACCATTGTTCAGGAAACTAGCTGAAAATTTCTGCCTCCAAATTTTCCAATCAGCAGCATCTCTGTTTACACAAGGATGTTCCTGTTATAAGCAGATAGTGTAGTTAAATGTTATAACACACTGACCTCCAATGTCAGTTGCTTTCCAGAGTTTACAAGCCTCAAGCCTCACTGGAATCCAGCACAGTATCTCATTCACAGTTGACCATAGTGAAGGAATGCTTGCACTATGAAGGAACAAACAGGCAGATAAAATGTAGTAGGCATGGCCAATAATATAACTGCACAGCATGCTCTGCATTTACTTTGAATTTCCCATCTGAAATTCCTCTGTGGTCTTCAACAGCACTTGCTACCTACAATTCACAGTTGCTAAGAAATGTAAATATGTAACAGTCATTCACACCTCTGCCAATGAAGAATTTCTGCATATACTATGTTTTCTAGTATTTATTCAGCTCAGTTTTATGAGTTCCAAGAAATGGGACCTCCCTTGAGAAACTGTTCCTGACGGTGACAGAAATCTTCTGATGGTACAATGCATTACATTGATACATTGACAGTTAAAAAAAAAAAAAAAAAAAAAAAAAAAGGTTTACTGTCATGCTTCATTATTTTACCATACCCCTTACTAACAGTGATGCTTACACCACAGAAGTATTTCTGAGCTTGCACCTTCCTATGCCATATGCCATCACAGCTTCCTCAAAATGCTCACATCTAACCAATCCTCCTCATGCATTTGTACACATATACACAGGGTCTGATTATTTGTGTTGTT
This sequence comes from Falco rusticolus, assembly GCF_015220075.1. Classification (NCBI taxonomy): domain Eukaryota; kingdom Metazoa; phylum Chordata; class Aves; order Falconiformes; family Falconidae; genus Falco; species Falco rusticolus. Next base: position 36,267,394 of record NC_051210.1, on the reverse strand, counting down.
TTTCTCTGAGCCCCCTTCAATCCATTCGTATCTATTAATGGCACATACACATCCGTAACAACCTAGCAAAATATTTTCCCAAATCACAGAAAAGACTGTTCTACATGAAAGTGTTTCTATGTAGTCTGATTGCCAGCCCAGCCCTTCTCGAGCATGTTCAGAGACCCTTGCTTCAGAGGCCACACTGTCTCAAACAGTTTTTACCTCCCCTGTCCTGACCCTTTTTTTCTCAGTATGTCTATGGTAGCAGTGTAACTGTCTATCCAGCCACACTGTGATTTGAATTAAGCAACTAACCAGGTTAAAAATAACCCAGAAAAGGAGGGGGGGTGGGGGGAGCGGGGAGGAAGGTTATTTTTAATATAAATCACTCTTCCAACCCAGTTCACTGCACAGGTGCACATGGGATCTCCAGAGATCGGAATAAGCAGCAATGGCTGCAGTGCAGAATAGCACTGCCAGAAAAGGATATGGCCACAAAACTATACAGTCTTCCCATGAAGAACATCTTGCCAGAGAGAGTACTGTACTTCATCGCCCGCCCAGGATGCCCTGGGCTGTGATGAAGTACACAGAAACACTCACTGGTCTGAGATACAGGTGAAATCAGGTGAGAGGGTCTATTTTTATTCTGTGTTCCAAGTAAAGCAATGTATATATTTAAAAGTAGAATAAGGCAGAATATTTTCACCCCCAGTGAAGTTAGCATAAGAATTTCGATCCTTCCTCTCCACAGAACATTCTTCTGTCACTTCAGCTACACTCATGCATGCGGGATCACTGATATGATGGCTTAGAAACATCCCACCTTTAGAAAAGAGGCTCTTCATTTAAAATCTCATCTTTTAGTAACTATGATCTTCAAAATAAAACAAAAAACCTTGAGAAAAAAAATAAAATATTTCCATGGATTCATTAAAATAAGTATGTATTTATGTTAGTTTGGTTCCAGGTGTCTATGGACTGTGTTGGATACAGCAAACCTCTTACAAAGATTAACTTTTCCAGTGACAGGGCACCAAAACTATAATAAATCACACTGGTTTTTTTAACTTCTTGTTTAAAAATGGAACTTGAGCTGAGAAAGGCCAGAGAACCTACAGCTCTTCACCTTTCATCACTGTAAGGTTAAAAATGTAAGCTGAAGAAACACAAAACGCAAATTTACTGTCAGAAGGAAATGTCATTTACCTATGTTCTCATTTAGGATGTGAAAGGTTGCTGTTACCCCCTCTACCTCATGCCCTCCTCTGATGGGGAGGCAGCTAAACCTATTCACACTGTCCACCACAGTCTCTCGTTCCTTGTTTTGGACTCCTCTCTTCCCTTTCACAGCTCCCTATCCACTATATTCTCCCTTTAGGTCACTCTTTTTTGGTTGCTTTCTGCATTGCTGTCACTCTGTGCAACACATTGTTCTGGATTCTCATAGACTCTCTGCAACAGTGCCCTAATGAGAATTCCTCCTCACCATCTGTGGCCCTTTCTCCACAGCCTTCTAAAGGAAAGTCAAAGATCAGAGGCTACTTAACCACCCTAATACACATGGTAATTGAACACAGACTGTCCTTCACACTTCTCCCAGAAAACAGAAACATGATATTAAGTATCATCTTTATGTAGAAAGCTGAATATTATTTACTCCATAATAAGCAAGTTAACAATGCTATTGGTAAGAGAATTTTACTGGTGAGCATTCTTTCACCTACTGACAATTTCCTCTTCCCACTTCAGACCCTCAAAAAGTAGTGATTGATTTTTACTTTTGCTGCCATAAGTATTTATATCAATTCCATTGCTGTGACACCTCATTTCACTTTCTGCAGATGAGAACAGTACCAAACCTCCACTGTGATTCAGGGAAATTTATTAAATATTCACACTAGAATACCTAACTTCCTTAACAGGGTCATCGAAAATATATACTACCCAGGAAGAGAACTGCAAGCAATTTCAAAGTAGGTGATCAACAGTAAATTTGATCAAACATTGATTTAAAACTTACAGTGGTATCAAAAGCCTTGCTTTAACTAGACATCTAATCCAGCGATATCCAAAGCAGAGATACAATAAATATTCAAAGATGCCAACACTACAAGAACCGACCGCCTATAGAAAAAAATAGATGATCAGCTAGATGAAATACATATGAAAGATTGATGAGAAGTCCATAACTAAAGAACTACATGTTGCACCAACTGCAACAATCTTCTGCTTTGATCCAAGCATGGCACATAGCAATAGCTTACTCTCCAGGTAATAAAGGCAGGAAATATATCCTCACCCACCCAAAGATGAAAGAATATTATGGAAAGAGCTTTGTAATTATTCAGTAAGAAGTAGACTATATCATAAAAATAAGCCTGCATCTGCTGCAAAACTTTTTCTGTGCTATATGGAAGGCAAACACTATGAACTTAATGCTGTGCAGATAAATCATCCAGTAAAGATCTAGTACAGGGGTCCTCAAACTTTTTAACCAGGGGGCCGGCGCGGATGCAGTGGCAGGCAGCCATCTGTGGCTGCTTGGTTTACCCCCCAGCCCCCGGCAGGGGGGGGGGTCGGGGGGGTCTGTAAATACTGGGGGCCAGATTGAGGACCCTGGGGGGGCGTATCCAGCCCACGGGCCGTAGTTTGAGGGCCCCTGATCTAGTATACTGCTGACAATTCTGGATAAAAAAGACTGCAAAGGCTTCACTGCTGGTCCTTCAGAGGTAGCTTCACCACTTTCTTTGTGCTCCTTGATCCACGTTTTGACAATGTTCTTAAGAAAACTTAAATATCTCACTGTATGTAGCTCCTTACCTGTGCATCACACTTCAGCTCAGCCTCCTCTAAGATAATACTTGCCTTAACACAGTAACTGAAAATTGACTTTGCAGTTTTGGCAGAGTTACCTACACTCTAGGCACCTTCCTTCCTTTCTCTAAAGGACACGGGGAAAGGAAAACAGCAATTCATGAAACAGCAGAGTCACAGAAGCACTGTCTCAAAAGACCAAACAAAGGCAGTGCCACAGCACAACAAAACCCTTACATGATTAAATTTATTTTGACAATCATTACTGCTCCCCTTCCTTTTCTGAAGGGGAGGGACAACAGAGAGGCCTTGCAATTACCCTTGCTATAAGGACTTGGATAGTACAGGAAGTAGCATTTCTTCTGTGAATTGGATTTACCTTTGTGTTTTCAGGAAACCAGCCATGAAAAGCTAGGTGCAATGTAAAGACAAGCAGAACAAGCAGCTCAGCTCTGCTCAAAAACCTGGGGAAACAATTTTCTCTGAGTAAGGCTGGTGTGACTGATGAGTCAGGCTGACTGAGCAATGAGGAAAAGGCTGAGATGCATCTGTAATTTCTACACCTAACGCACAAAGGAAGGTAAATCAGGCATATAAGTGTACAGCAACAGGTAAATAAAAATCCATAAGCAGAGGATGGAAATCAAGGGGAAAGTCCTAATATGAATGAGAAAACCAATCAGATATGCAAAAGATGTAATTGACAGGACTGTGCCTTATACAGCTAGGATTCAGAGTGTAATCAGAGGGAACCAAAATGTAATTCTGGCATTTCCAGGTCAGGACTTCTTTAATGGGCAAGGCTTTGGAACAGATTTTTAAGGGAAGAATACTTGTATGCAGATAAATTGCAAACTAAATTAATTACACCATAGGATCTATAATAATTCTACCAGTTTTGCCCAGTATCCTTCTCTAATAACAACACTGATTTTATAAACAATGTGTTCTAGTTTAGCTTAACTAAAGCATTTGATATATGGAAATTTACACAGTGTCAGATGAACAATGAGGCACTACAATAACAAGCTGAAAAAGAGATGGCATTAAGTACAGGCAAAATGACTTTAAGACTGGCAGGAGAACATTAGGGAGATCCCACACAGACTGGTGCTTGGACCAGTCTTGCTTAATATTTTCACTAGTAAAGCTGGAACAAATGTCAGAAGTTTGATGCTGAAATCACATAATCACAATGCACATTGACGGCACTGTAAAATGCCCAAGAAGAATGACCTTGAGGTCTGGATCAGAAAAATAGAATGAATCAATATCAAAATTAAGAGATCACGGAGTTAGGACTAACATAAAATTCCATACTATACTGAGGAATCATAATTTAATTAAGGTGAAGATGAACCTGAATGCACTAGTAAAACACAGATGTGAAATAGGAAACTAAAAACCTTAAACATATCAGGTGCAACACTGCAACACTGCAGAGCAAATAGTGATGTTGTGTACCTTACATAGAACCTTGAATTAATATCACATACATTAAAGAATGAAACAGAAAATAAAAAAGATGCAGGAAAAGGAAATGAGAGACAGTACTTATGGAATACATGGAAGTAAGATTTGCTTGTTTCCAGTCAAAACAAAATCGAAGAGAATTCATGTCTGCTGGAAAGTTGAAGGAAAGTAAGCCCAGGATGAGAAGTAACTGCTTGCACAAAAATGAATAGACACAAACAAGCAATGGATAAACTTATGCTCAAAACTGAAGATTCCTACCTGTTAAAGCAATCAAGTGCTGGAACAGCCTTTCCAATGTGAGTAACAGAGGCAAGAAAATATTAGCTGTTCTTCATAAAGACTTAGATAAGTTTAAGAAAGGGACTATATGGCACAGTGCCTTCAACAGCAGAAAACCGCTCAGAGATGCAGGAGGTTCCGTACAGTCCTAGGAAACCTGCTTTTTTCCCCTTGGGTTCAACAGCTCATAAAGAATTTGGACTTCCACTCTTTCCCTTCCAGCTGATCCCTGTTACAACTTATTGGCTGTGAAAACGGAGTCCCTGAGACAGTACAGAATATGACCACCAAGAGCCATAGTGGTTAACGCCAGAAGTAGGAGGAAATAAGAAGCCAGCAATGTGCTTCACACTTCATCCTGCAGATGTGAACTGACCCAAGCAGGATATACCCCAGATGGGTCTTGCCTGACCAAGAAGGTGACAGGCATGTCACCTCAGCCACAGGGTCCTGGTTTGTCTGTTTCACATGAAATTCTGGAAAAAATGCTGATCCAGAAACACACCAGAGGAGAACAGCTGGGGACAGAGGGGAATGTGATGGCCCCTTTTAGCAGCAGCAACATTACACCAGCTTAACTCCAACATCAAATGTATACATGTGCTGAACGTGGGCTAATTCAGTGCAAGACCAGCTTGGGTGGCTCTGCTCAGTGCTTACAGCACCGGAGCTCTGGGGCGTGTTACCTGGAGACATCCAAACACTGCTCTGAAAAGACCAGATTAGCTGATCCCAGCACCTCTGGTGAAGACTTAGCTGCAGTGAAGACACACCTGAAGATGACAATCTTTGGCTGATTGATGGCTTAGTGATGACTTAGGCACAGGGATGAAGAGGCTAAAGGTGAAGAATCTTTAGATTTAGATCTTTAGATAGACCTGGTGAATCTCAGCCACCACTCTTTTTCTCAGCTAGGCCACAGCAACATACAACCTTTGCTCTACAGCACGTAGTTCATAGCTTTTAGGGTTGTAATAAAACCTGTATACAGCCCCTTTTTCTTTCTGAAAGCATGCAGCTTACCTTTCAGACACATGCATAACCTAATTCTTAAGCCCATCTACCAAAGCAGCAGTGGGCTTCTGAAATAGAATTACTCTTCCTTTTTTCTACATTTTTAACACATTGTTTTGACAAGAGGCACTTTCGGAATTGAAAAGAAAGTAATTTCAAAATTAAATAAAACATTTCTCCCCAGTCCCATATATCATAAAGGCACAAACCTTTAGATGCAGCACAAGGGTTTAACCTAAAATTTCCATTTCTCTTTACTCCCACAAGGCCCAAGATAAACAGTACCCTAATAAAAGTTGATAGCATGGGCTCTGTTCAAGTGAAACCACTTTATAACTTGATCAAGTGTGTTCTCTGCCAGGAAATGATTGCTTTTCCAGTTCAACCCAAGAATGTTGCTCTGCCTTATGTCTGCCGGCAACAACTTCTCTGTTTATGGGTGGGCTAAGAAAGGAATACTCAAAGGCTAAATTTAGGCCTCAGATAATGGTGCTAGGATTAAGATTTGGTGCGAGATTTTACTATACATATCATACGGGTCTGTGAGGTTGAGCAGACAAACAAGGAAGGTACTATAACATATTACATGGTTTATTAACCTCCTGTTTTTCTTCTCCCTATACTTATTCTCTGCATCTCCATTCAAATCAAAATTAGGTCTACAAGAATGAAAACACAGGCGTGTATGATTTTTTAATTTCCGACACTGTGTTAACACTATCGCATACTCTCCTGTCAAAGTCACTACACCCTCAAAGACTTCTTGTAAGAATAATCCTTGTACCTTAATGCAGAAGACACTTCCTGATCAATGCAATTGAACCAGCACTGTAATGGGTAAACGTCTTGCAATGTACCACAGTACTACCCTTTAATGAAGAGAAGGAAATTGGTTCCTCCCCAAAGAGAAAGGCATTCAAGCGACTTAAGAGGTACTGCTGCAGGACACCACAGAGTTCTCTCGCCAGGGACGCTTGTGGAGAAACACGCTGCCAGTATTCCCTGTATCACTACCACAGTGAAAACTAAAATTAAAGTAGTGCCTGCACCCAAAAGCAAAGCACTTAATCATTAAGCTACATACTTTAAATGCCTTCACAGCAATTTCCCAGGCTTGAAGAATTATGAAGAAAACCTAGCATAGGTCAGAGTGTTAAACAGTTACACACCACTGCCTGAAACTTTTTTTAATCATCAAACAGGCTAGAATACAAAGTGAATTGTGCTACACAGTCTCACTCCATTTATTTTTCTACCCGTACTTTGACTTCTTCACTTGGAGAAAAACTGTGTTTATTTTTTTTTTCAGAATAAAATCCTGTTGTAGGCAAAACTGGAATTGGGAAATTTTACTTCAGTTAGTTTCTGCCGTGCAACACAAACTTCTGATAACTGATTTAAGCATTGAGAAAAAGGATGTACAGAAACTCTTAAACAAACACTTACTTCAAATATAAATATATATATATTTTAAATATATATAAAAAATATAAAGAAATATCGTTGTCCTTTCCCAGTCTCAGTTTGCCTAATACTCGCCACAGATTAAACTCAATCCATTCACACGGCTCTGGCAAGGCGAAAAGCAGTATAGGAAGCTGACAGGGTGCACGTAATGGTTTTTGTCTGCTATCCTGTTTTCTGCTGCCATATGCTTAATAGTTTGTTGCAGCTTAACATGATGGTTTCTGCCCTTCTGTTCCTTGATGCCCCTGCCCCAGCGTGGGCCACCTCTGGGTTCCAGTCTTTCAGAGTTGTTTCTGACCTGGCCTGGGCTGCCCATGGGCTGTGGTCTTTTGGGGGCATCCAGTTCTGTTGTGGTCCACTGATGGACCCCCCAGGAATGGTCTTGCACCACTGCTACCTCCTCCTACCTACAGCCTATAATATACGTGTGTTCAATCTACTACCCCTACCCCTGCAAAGCACATCTTTAACACTAGGTTACAGGAGTTAACTTCATAATAGTCTGGAAATATTTTCATCAGAGACCTTTCAAAGCAGAATAATTTCAGGAGGAAATGCCAGAACAGCTGCAAAACCAGTAATGGATGAAAGAAAGAGCCATCAACAATGCAGCTATGGAAAATTTAGATGGCTATGTCTAAGCAAGAAGGGGAGGAGGGAAACAGCTTAAATGAACTTCTACAATGAAAAGCAAGATGTGAACATCTAAACTGAAATACCCTTTTTACCAGGCTATCAGAAAAACAATTTTATCACTGATCCTTTTATATACAAGGCTCAGTTGTTAAAATAATTCCATGGTAGCAAGGCTTACCTTCATAGCCTGAGAAAAAAACCCAAGCACAATTACAGGCCTTTCAACAGTTTCCAATAGTTTCAGCAGCGAAATCAGTACAGAGTGAGATTGGCAGCCCCGTAACTCTTCAGGTCACACTTCTGACCACTCACAGTTGAAGCAGATGTGCAAGTCTAACCCTGGAAAGCAACACTTCCTACACATTAATTCAGCTGCAGAAAGATATATGAAACCACGTCTCATTAACAATTTATCCAGAACTGAGAACACTATTACCAGTAGTCCAGAGTTGTATTAAATCAAAAGGACCAAAATACCATTATGCCAAATCTGTACCAAGTTACAGAATTAACTTGATTTGTTACAACTGTATATAAAATGGTGCAGCACCAGAGAAAAAAACCTAGAATCTTGAAGTATTAACACAAAGAACACAAGACATTTGGGAGATGAACATCTAACACAAACGAACACCAGCCTCTTAAATTGATAACTTGGAGGCTTTCATTTAGCTTAAACATTTTTCTTTCAAGTCCTTCTGCATTACTCAACTTGGTAATGCAGAGTACACCAAGGAAGTCATCCTCATATAAGCTTAGAAGAAGGATTGTTTTTAAGTGGAACTCTTCTTGGACACAGTTCTGCCACTATCTTGTCTCAGTTGTCACTAGAATTTTCTATTTGTTTGCAACACAAAGCTTTTTATTGCAAAGGAAGAAGAGGGGAAAACTAACTTTGGGTAAAAAAACCTATTTGTAGAATGAAGAAATATTACAGTCTTAACCTAAGAAGCTCAGAATTTAATACCAGACAATAGACAGACTACACAAATATCTTCAGAGAAAGGAAGATGTGAAGACCTAAAGGAAGCACAACTGTCAGAGGAATTACTACATAACTGTATTTTTCTAGAGGGCTTTACACACAGAGTAACTAGGCAAAATGAACTGGGACAAAAATGTTACAGAAAGCATACTTCAGGGGGAAAGAAAAACAGCAGAGTGGTAATATAATACATCTTAAAGACACAGATAAAGGCAGAAGAAATCGTATCTCTGGTGTACAAAGGGGTTTTAAGGTAAAGAGAATATTCAATGTATTTTTTTAAAAAGCCACTTACTGGACTCAGGAGAAGGTGGTAACTACATAATCTTACAATTCAACATCTTGTAAAGAGACAACATAGCAGGATCTCTGGAATGTGATGCAGAGGAGGACCAGGAAAGATTTAAAGCCAAAACTGAAGAGAGGGGGAACCGAAGGGGAACAGAAAGAGTGCTCTGAAGAGAAATTACAAGGATTTAAGAAAGTAAAATGAAGTCTTATTATAGACAGTTGAAAAGGGCAGCAGGTTAGCCGTAAAAGATGTCAGAAACTGCTCTGGAAACAGAAGTGATCTGATCTGATGACCATACCAATACCAGAAAATAGAAATATTTAGAAAACAGGTGCATTTCTTAACCAGAAAAATAAGCAAATGTTTTAAGAGTATTTAAACAGAGCCTTGGAAAACATGAGGATTTATAATTTTTTTTAAAAAAAAAAAAGCTATTCACATTAATGTGACTAAGTTAATTGTTGAAGAAGTGCATATTACTGATCCAGATCTGCTCAAAGTGAGTCACAGGCAATTTCAGTAAAGTCAGTGTACATACAAGAACCTGTGGTTATAAACATCCCATATTTTAAATCCCAGCTTCTTTCTGACACATTGTTACAGCCTGCTGGTTGTTACAGTCAAGCACTGCATGCCCATTTGTACAGCTCTGATTGATATATATCAAGTATATATCCGTATAAGGACTTTGCTGCCTGTACACACAAAAGACTTCTCAAAAGTGGATGGAACAACAATTTCTGGAAGAAAATGAACTCCTCTAACAGCATATATACATATATACACTGTATTAATGCTTATATAGCACATGGGAGTCATTATGTTCATGTATTCCTCCCAGCTGAAGGATGCTCAGCTTCCTCAGGTGCATCATTCTATGAAAGCAGATTATTATTTCTCTGGTTAATGGGTATAGAAAAATTCCCAATGTAAGAATCTGTGCTTGGTGCCTGCAGTATCCTGGTGATGATGCTCAGGACTAAATTTCAGCCACCAGCACAGTATCTGCTATAAACAGTCTATGTCACAGAGGCCATAAACATTAGCCTAACAGCAGTTACTCAAAGCCCGGGAAGGAAAGCAGAAAAAAACTGCTCGGAAGAAGAAAACATCCAATAAATTTGCTAAGGTATTGCTTGTGCATTTGAGAGGTGCTGGAGTGTGTCCAAAAAGCAACAAAGCTGCTGAAGGGTCTAGAGAAAGTCTTAGGAGGAGCAGCTGAGGGAACTGGGGTTGTTTAGGCTGGAGAGGAGACGGCTCAGGGGGGACCTTACTGCTCTCTGCAGCTGCCTGACAGGAGGCTGTGGGCAGGTGGGGGTCGGTCTCTTCTCCCAGATAACAGGCAACAGGACAAGAGAAAATGGCCTCAAGTTGCAGAAGGGGATGTTTAGATTGGATATAAGGAAAAACTTCTTCACCAAAAGGGTTCTCAAGCACTGGAACAGGCTGCCCAGGGAAGTGGTTGAGTCACCATCCCTGGAGGTATTTAAAAGATGTGTAGATGTAGGGCTTAGAGACCTGGTTTAGTAGTGGACTTGACAGTGTTAGGTTTACAGTGGGACTCCGTCTTAAGGGTCTTTTCCAACGTAAATGATTCTACGATTAAGCTCTTAAGTCCTGCTATACAACACACACATTCCAGATTTCACAAAGAACAAAGGTACATTTTTTATTCCTTTTCTGCTAGAAAATGAAAAATATCCATTGCTCTGAAATGAAGAGACTATCCTTTAAATCAATGTATTTTTCATTTCTAGAATGGATTATTTAATTCTGCTTATCTCAGCATAAATGCCAGTTTCACCAGGGATCTGAAACTCTTGAGCCATATTCACAAACCAGGAAAGACAGTTATGAATGTGTAAGACCAATGTCCTTTGAGCTTCATGTGCTGCTTATTCATTTCAGGATGAATTTATAGTTCTTATACTGCTCTCAATTGTTGAGTGAGTGTTTAACACAAAGAAAAATCATAAGCTCATTTGTCAAATATTAAATACTACTTCTAATACTACGTCACAGGAGAACATGTAGTTATATCATATTCAGATCTCAACACACCTTTTGATAAAAATTTGCCTTATAATGGCATCTACACATAAAGAAGGAAAGTCAAGAGAAAACAGTAAGGAGGAAGGAGGCAGCAAAGAAATAGGACAGAAGGATCATACACGCCGCTTGACATGATTCGTAGTAACTTCAGCTGTGGGACTACGGTTAGACACAAAGATGCTGGGCACCTTTTGGGTATATAATACGTTGACAATGCCAGCTGGCTGTTTTGTAAGCTGAAATGCATTTGTATCAGTGAGCTTATTTGGGAAGCATATGATACAGGGATGCATTCCATGTTTTCCAGTTAGCATACATGACACATGCCTACTGACTTCAGCAAGGCTTTACGCCAAAGTCATACAGCCTATGGATCTCTTCAGGTACTTCTCAATAATCTCTCCAGTCATAGTCTCACTGTTAAGGTTTGAGACTGGCAGATGTCCAAGACATGTTCACAGCAGATGGAACCACAGATGAAGCCTCTGAACCATATGAACACCATAAAGAAATGAAAAGACAAGATGACCTTTGCTTTTCTTATAGAACCAGATTTCTTAAATCCTGGGTAGCATAACTGATAACTTCTTCATGTAAAAAAAGAGCAGAACAAAAACAGACCAGGATTCCCATCCCACCAAGCCCTCTGCAGTTTATCTTCCTACACAAGAGTACTGTTTGTACTACAGTAGCTGAATTCTTTCTGCAGAGTTTCATGGCAAATCTAAGTCTTTGCATGCTGATGCCTAGAAGAGGAAACATAAAACTCTCCATGAGACTGATGTTTGTATGGGATACCATTTCAAAAATTTAAAATGAGAACTGGTGCAAGGGTAGTTTGCAACAATGTTAAATTTAAATTGACCAACACTGCATTTATAAGTCTTTGAACAACATTTTAACTATTTCAAGACACACAATCTCACAGGAAAAATGTAAGACTGAAATATGGAAATTTTTTTTATTTGAATTATTTAGCTTTCTCCCAATGTCTGCTCACTGGTATGTCCTGGTTACTGAGACAAATATTCCATACATAATGAGGTTTCCAAAAAACAAAGCCAAAAATTTAGCAAGAAGTCCTTGTAAACCTATATTCTTAGTTTCAAACAAACTAGAGTGGAAAAGAATACAACTACTCTTTCCTAATCTCACTTTTTTTTTTTCTTTGCAAAAACTTCATAATCTGGGACCAAGAAAATTATTTCTTGAAATAAAAGCATGGGACTCAGATTAAGATTTCAGTCACTCTACAGTTTCAGGAAAAAAAGAAGTATTCATAAGATTTTTTTTCTTTCTATTGTGGTGACATGACATGACAGGAACTGAAGGAGAGAATTATTTTTAAAACTTGACTTACTATAAATAGCTTATTATAACTTCTAGTGCATAATCCATAATGAGGTCTTTCTCCTGCAGTATCTCTTCATTGTTCAAAGCTAATAAAAGCAATCCTTTGCAGGACTGGGATGCAAATTCTTGCAGTAATTTTTTTGCACTGCTAGTTACGTTCATGTGTACATCCTTATACCATAAAGGTGTTCAGAAGCTAGTAGTAAGAAAACAACAGTAAAAGAGAAAGAACGCACACAAAACGATCGTTTATGCACACTGTAACAACAGCCACTAAATTTAACTGCATATTGAAAATTACCACCTGTACCACTGAAGATTAAAAACACAAGCAATCCAGAATGAAGTAACTGCATCTCTGGTAAAAGTGTCAAGCCACCCATAACAAAGCAGAAAGTATTCAAGAAGGGTTGCCTTTTGAATTAAATCCATTTCTTAAAAAACAGCTTTTTGGTTGAAGAAAGAAGTAGAATTCTTAATAGAAATCCCTTTCATCCTCCTCCCATGCATGCTCATTATGTGAGCAAACCTTGGATATTTTTAAAGCACCTCTTCATTTTACGTCTTCTTACTAACTGAAGTTGGCAAACACAGTATCTAAACCTAAGATAGAAGCTGCTACCACATTTCTGTCATTTGCTTGTCATCAGTCTGTGACTCCCAGGTTTTGCACAGGTTCAGTAATGGTGCAGAGCTGTACAGCAGGAATAAGAGGCTCCTGCCACAGTAATAGACCACATTTGATGCACAGCCTACAGTGAGTTACGGTCTTCTCTCCTTTGAGAGGCAATTATAATCTGTAAATCACCAAAAAGAACTGAAGAAACATTGATTGCCCTTTCTCTATAGGAAGTTGCTGCACTACACCAGGAGAATGAAGAAACAGCATTCAGGATCTTCAGGATACAGGGACTCATTCTTCTACCTAGCTTGCAAAGAATGCAAGAAAAGGTAAGAATCACTGCTCTCCACTCTTCATTTGCACCTGCGAAGGAGCAGGAAACATTTCTGGACTTGCATTCAAGATATAAACATTTCATAAACATTAGATTGCACAGACCTCTGGAAAGGCAAAATACATCTTTCTGTAGCACAAGAAAAATTAAGTTATTTCACTGTAACTGGTAAAATTTTACAGTGGAATCCCCTTGGCTAACACAGTTAATTTCACTGTAGTCTGGGGGTTTTTCAATGTAAATTGTGAAACTGTTGTCCGAATCTTTTTGTATGGTGATGAACGCTCTTGATTGCAGTCTGTCAGCAAGGATTTAAGTATGTCTCTATTCTAAAACTTAACAGGAAAATGCCTGTGATTTTCCCCACAGCTCGGGGGACATTTTAATTCAATGGTTTAGTTCTTAGGTTGATCAAAGACATGCCTGTGAAACAACACAGAGCAGTAATGTGGATAAAAATCACACAAGCCGGCACAGCACCGCTCATGCTGGTGGTGGGGGAAAGCAGCTGGAAGATTTCCACTGCCCACAGCCATCAGGGCTGCCTGGCATGTTTCTGTATGGCATCATGTGAGGTTGCACTTTGCAGGCATGTAATCACAGCCTTGTCCACTCACACTGGTGAAAAACATAAAAACTCCTGTTTTGAGCTCAAGCTATCCCCAAAAGCCAAGCCAGAAGATGGATTTCTCTCCTTAATGCCCACCAAACATTTATTGACTACCTGGAAATAAAATAATTAAAAATATATAAATTATAAACATTTCAAATATAAAATACTAAAATCTAAAATTTTTAAATATAAATATTAAAAATATATCAAATAAATAAAAGCTGGATCAAATTTTAAAGGCAGTGTGGTTATTCAGATGTAGTTGTAGCATAATACACCATCCTCAATGGCACATGAATTGTAAAGCCTATTCTTAGATTTAAAACCAGGCCTAACTTACAGAGCTGGTAGATATTTGTGTGTACATGCATGTGTGCGCACACATGCATGTATGGTGGGGTGCACATGTGTTTCGGTGTTTGTGTTTCTGAATGGGTGTTGGTGTGCATGTAGGGCAGGTGTGTACATAGCAGGGTATGTGCACAGGGGTAGAAATGAGTGGTCACTTGCAGATGTGTGTGCAAGGATGTGTAAGTATAGGGGCACACAGGTATAGGGGTGCACGTTGAACTGTGTGCAGGTGCATGCATGTGTGGAAAGATGTATAGGTGCATGTGTGAGAGGTATATATGTTTGAAAGTATGTGCAGGTTTGTATGAGTGTGCGATGGGGTTTGTGTACAGCTGTGCATGTATGCACAGGAGTATGTGTAGATGCATGTGTCTGGAGTATGTAGGGAGTGTGTGCAGAGGTCTGTGTTTCTGTGTCTGACTAGGGGTGTGCAGTGCAGTACATAGTAAATATGTGTCTGTATAGGTGAGGAGCATCATAGGGAGGTGTAAAGATGTGTGTGCAGGTGGTGAAGTATGAGCGGTATTTCTTTGCGCTGATTGGTGTCCATAGGTAAGAGTGCAGGGGCATGTATGATGAGCATATGTATGTATGCATGTAGATGCATTCAACATAATCCAAGCATATGTAACATAGTATGTAACAGAATACATATTTTCAATGCAGAAGGCCATTTTCATACAAGCACTTTTGACAGAATTTAATACTAACTTAAAGTTAATGTAGAGTTTGCTGTGAATTCTGTGACTTTTATTTTGATACAATCTGGAGAATTAAGTATGCATTTGGAGGAGCAATGAGTATACAGGCTGAGTATTCACAGACTATCCATTGACATTGATTTGTTTCATTTCACAAGGAAACTGTGAGAAGCAAATTTCTTTGAGAGACTTCACAGACCAGGTGTCTCTAGTTTAGTGTCCTGCATTAGCCTTGGATTTATTCATAAAGGGGATCCTTTACATTTTCTAGCACCAATGTAATTTTATAACTCAGCATTTTATATTACCATATTCAAGGGAGAACTGTCTTCTGAGAAGCTGTTACGTTGCGCCTTTTTACCTGAATTTATTAAGACTGCCACCTATCATGTAACTGAGACCTTACCATAAGATACACAAAGCTGAAACTTTCATAAGTATTCTCTTTAGAATACAGTAAAAGAAACATCTGGATTTTAATTCACTTGATGCTACAATTAAACCTCATTTCTAGGATTTAAACATATATTGACAAAAATCACACATCCAAAGCCTTCTCTGTTCAGGAAGAAACTGCAATATTTTAGCACAGAAGGGAAACAAGAATATGGAAGTCAGACTTTTAGCTAAAGAGGTTATCTGTGCACTTAGGAAAGAAAGACAACATTGAAGGCAGCCCTGCTCCCAGGGTGAGTATTTTTCAAGGGGAAGAAAACCAGAGCATCCGAAATTGGAGATGCATTTTTCTAAAAATATGGCTGTAAGACCCTCACCATGGTGCAAGAGGTAAACATAGGAATTATGCTGTAACCCTCAGCAGCCACCTCTACTTGGATCACTTTGGAAGCTATCAAAATATACATATATATCTTAACCAAAAAGAGCAAGGAATCATTGAGAAGAATGACAATGTTGAAAATCTACCCTATGTTACTTTATCCCCTAAATGTTTTCAGTTGTCAGGCAGTTCGTGTTAAGCGGTAAGGACAAGGACAGGATGTTTACCACAGAAGACTTGTAGCCATTTCAGCTTGGGTTACTTCATAGCAGTAACTCAAGAAGACCCAGGTGTAAAAAGATCTACTCTGACAGAAACCATGCTATGAAACTTCCACACTATGCAAGCTCCAACAGCTTTCTAATACAGACACAGGAATGAGACACTCTTTTATACATGTCCTGTCGAGACACAAGAGATAATAACTAGCCAGTCTTCTCCTCCGGTGGCCTGATTTTCTCAATACTGAGCAGTGGCAAGTAATGCAAAGTAAATACTGCCCACATATTGCATTTTGTCTTATATTGAGGATCATGGATCTGATATCCTGACTTCAAGCAAAGGCTCAAAGGTTATTTTCCTTAACTGGCACTCAACATTCACAAGGGTTTGTTTGACAATGCAATGTCAATGCAATGACAATGCATTGACAAAGCAATGAAACGGCCATAATGCAGTTTTGGTGGGGAAAAAAAAAGAAAGACAGACTGATAAGAAGGTGAGAGCATTCCTAACCTTCTTAATCAGTAATAAACAAGGAAAGGGCAAATAAGCATCACTTCTCCCTTTCAAAAATGTAATGTTTCCCTAGACAAACACTGTTTGTAAGGTGGTCCCCAAGTCTGAGGGGAAAAAAGCGGTAAATTAGGAATACAAAGAACCACTCTTTCTTCTTGCCAGAATGCTCTTCTCCCTCAGCCTGTGATGAACATTTATGATCAGTGTTAACAAAGCAGTAATTTACAATGAAGAGTAACAGATTTACCACTACAAAAAGAATACCACCAGATAAAGCTGCAGCTTCTTCACATGGAAGGCAGGTAGTAACTGCATACCCACAGAATCGTTTTCAGCAGAGAGTGAAATTAAGGGTCAAGTTAGACATGTAAGACATAAATTTTTAAACGACAACATAAACTACTGCCTTTCTGAAAGCACTTATTCCATCAAATTTTACATCCAGACATTGCTAAGAAGAATTCTCTCTTTTTCTCATCACTCTGGTACACACCATGCAGCTCCCGACACACTTTATCTTTGTTGTGGAAGAACCTGAAATGTTAGATACTTTTCAGTCACAAAGACAAACTACAAATTCTTGTCCTGGGGACTACAACTAAGACTTAAGGCTGAACCCACCTGAAATCCATGCAATTATCACCACAGAGGCACTGCTGCTCAGTACATTTTAATAGGAAAGGTCAGGCTGTGTCAAACCAAGGATCCACCTCCTTGAGTACCCTTGAAACTACATTTTGGTAACCAACATCCCCATTACCCCTTGGCAGCTGGTTCCACACTTCTACTGCCAGATGGAATGAAACATACTACTTCATATGTTTCTTTAAAAAGTGAAATGTGGACACATAGAATATCTTTCAGGCAGAAAAATGAAAATAAACCAAGTGGATATGTGGTCAATGCCATTTTGATACTATAATTACAGAAGCCATACCTGCAAGGTTTTTTTGTCAGATGAAATAGTCACAAATGTCATGTTCTCAAACAAAAGAGGTGGATAAAAGAACAACATATTGCTGCCTTTGCTACATGCTCTACAACAGCACTTCACTAAAACTTGAGGGATGGTGAGGTCTCTTTGTGTGCTCTGAAGTGAAAACTAGATTAACTTGTCTCTCAGCAGAGAGAAAAACTTAATAACTAAACCCTGGGCAGAGGGTCAAAAAATACATTAAAATACAGATACAGAAAACACACACTGCACAGGATCCTGATGATATCCATACTTCACAAGAACAAGGTATACCTCAAAGCCCATAATGATTCAAATATGGAACAACAGCACTTAAAACGTTAACATAATAAAATATCAAATAAATTTTAGGGGGGGAAAAGGAAATAAATCTCCCCCCCGCCCCCCGCCTTTGGACCAACTCCTGGTGCCACTGGTTGAGCAAGGAACCACAAGCATAGCGTATTTACAGCAAGCTTTCCATATTGTGCTGCAAGAGCCAAGAACTTTTTCTGTAAACTGAGGCCTCAATCCACCCCACAACTTCACGTTGCAGCTATGTGCATTTAATAGAGCTTCACATTCACATTTTTATTTTTCTCGTTACATTGTTTATATTACTCTGCATTAATTTCCTCTTTGTGAAGTCCCTTAAACTGCTCATAAAACTGCCTTAAAAAGAAGTAAAATGATCCAATTTGGAGATCAAGGGAGAGAAATGGGGCAAATTTTCATTAGAGATGTAAAGAACAGAAAAGAAAAATATTGTATCACTGATTGCTGTACAAGGCCTGCCAGCAGATACAATTGTGGACTCTTGCATCCCAGGATTTGTCCCAAAATGGTACAGGATGGTTTTTGAGAGAAGGCACCTACAGTCATATTTTAAAAGGTATTTCTGAGCATAGAAACCCAGGTATGCATGATCCTCATGAAAGTTTAATGAGAACAGGGAAAACATATACAACCAAATGCTGATAAACCTCACAGGCTTGAAAATCAAGACAGACATCCTGTAGCTACATAGCAGACATTGGTAGCTATGAAGATGTATGCCTATGCAACCTGACACAAAGCCAGAATCACTCACATGAAAATGAAGTAAGGGGCAAATAAGTAATGTGAAAAAATAACTGCCACTATCCAAAATCAAGAGGAAAAATCATAAAACTTACATTTATCATGAAGGAATATACAGGCAACAGAGATGACTATGTTCACACAGCTATTCCATATAGAGATTTATCCTTAAATCCTTATTTTCATAAATCTTCTCCAGTTTATAAAGAAAAAGAAAGGGAAAAAAAAGTTTAAGTTGATGACAAGCCTACTTGGCATAAGCTGCTATAAATATTTCAAAGTTTCCATTTCTTTCTCTTTAAAAAAAAGCACAAATAGTCCTTTTATGTTCCCATTTAAGTAATCACTTCCAGGTTCCATACAGACCCATCCCCATGAGTAATACTTAAAGTCTGCTATTACAAGCAGAATGGATAAAAATGCCCTTTGGCAGAAGTATTATTTTTGTGTAGTTAGACATTTGTATTTCTACCACTTCCCTTGTTTGCTTCCATTCTTCCACCCATCCCTACTTGCATACATATCAGACCTTTAACTTGTGCTGCCAAACAACCTCCCTCCAAAGAGTACATCAGGGGAGAGAAAAAAAGAGCAGGAAAAAAAATAAATCAATTTTGCTTTTCAGTGTTGTGTAACAAACAAGCCACAAAAGGACTTTGAGTCAGCAGAAAACAGTAGGCAAATTACTGCTTATCCCCTGGAAATGTTCTGTCTTCTGCCTGGAAGGGAAGCTAGGACACCCACTGAGCCCTACCTACTCTGTTCCAGCTTTGCTGATTCTCCTTGGTTGGCAGGTCACCATATGCATTTCATGGGAACATTTAAAATCATATGCCAGAAAACAGTTAATCAGAATATGGTTATTGAAAACTTGTCACAGAACACAAATCATTCCATCTGAACCACAGCAGATATTCAAAAGCCAATAACCACTGAAATCAATTACTATTAAACCTGCTTTAGCTTTTGTTTCCATGCTGACTCACACTAAACTGCTGTTGTATTCTTTAACCATAATTGTGTTGCAGGAAACTAAGACAGCATTAAGAAAAATTTACTGGAGTTCACTCTAGATTTGTAGCTGGTAGTTTCAAAACTAATAATACTGCACACCTCTACTACTGAACAATCAGTGGGACATGCTTTAAGGAGGCCTAAGTTCTGGCAGACAGCATCCAGCAACTTCATGGAATGGGGTTCCCTTGAAGACCCCCTAGCTGAGTGTCGAAAATAACTAGATTTTTCAGTCAAAAAAATTTATGAGGGTCATAGGAGAGACAACAGGGACAATAATAGGGCAACAGGCCAAACATCTGAGATGTATATACAGAAATGTCAGAATCAACAGGAAGAACTTTCAAGTCTTCAGAATCAACCAAAATTACCACTGAATCCACCTCACAAAGACTGGGGATAAATCAGAGGGCTGGAATTGGTGTGGAGGGGTGCAAAGAACCTGCTGATTAAATGTAGGGTGAAAAAAAGAGAGAAGGTCTTACACTGTAAATTAAGAATGCATACACTTGCTCTGAAGCTCAGGAAGAGTTGAGAAGCAGACTTTAAAATATCTCTGAGAAAATATAAAATGTTAAAAGAGCCAGGACAATCATGTCTTGTTGCAGAGCTGCTATAGATCACTCAATCAGAGGGAGAAATGCATGACATTTTTCCCTTAAGTAACTAGCAGAGGCATCCAGACTAAAAGAGTTGATAGTAATGAGGACTTCACCAAGAATCCATGGCTGAAGAGGAGAAAAGACAAAAAAGAATATACAAGTCAGTCCAACAAGTTTTTTGAGATGATTTCTTAGGTGAGGTTGATTTATATTTAACTCTAAGCAAAGGAGAGATGAGTCAAGAAACAGAAGCCAAACTAGCAGTCACAAAATGACAAATTCTTTATTCTGTGGAAAAAAAGAAACAACATTGACAAATAAAAAAAAAAAACCCACTCTGATACAGTAAGGTATGTTGTATTCAGAAAGGGATACAATAACAAACAGGATACCGGTAAGCAGAGTGCCTGGGGATTAAAATCTTGAGTAAAAGAAGTTAAAGAGAGAATTTGTCTTCAAACAGAAGAAACAAGAAGCACAGCAAAGGAACCAAGGCAGCTGGGTAAGAGCTTCTTTATAATTACAAAATATAAAAGGAATTTTTACAATAAATTTAGAAATAGGAACATGTGATGTATGATTTTTCATAGTACAGAGGAATTACAGAAACACATATGGGTAAAATCAGAAAGGTTAAAGCATGCAATGAGTTATAGTCAGCAGCATGGATACATAAGATAGCAAAAATATGTTCTCTATAAGCTGTCTTGCTAAAGAAAATATCAAAAGTAAGGTTCATACTTAACTGGGAATGAAAACAAACAAAAGAAGAAAGAGGTAGAAGTTGTTTCCTGAAACATGTTTTTAAAAACTGATTAGTTGTGACTTGTGTTTTTTAATAAAGGAGTATGATCATACGCTTGAATAGAGGTAGAATGGGCAAATGTTATATAAATCGAGTTATTGTTCAGGACATCATCAGGGACTGATCTGTCATCCTCTGTCCCACAAAATTCCTCCCAGCAGGCTCTTTCTCAAGGGCCCATCAGATATAGGCAGTGTCTCCAAGTTCTCACCTCGTATGATGGGTATGTCATCCAAAGGTAGGACCACATGTGGGCATACAAGGTTAGATTACCAGCAGCTGGTATGTTTGCATGGTTGTGCAACTGTCAGAACTGGGGAGGCATGTCTGAATGGCAGTCATGCAGTTTATCTCGACTAGCTTGCTTCTGACCTCTTCAAAATAGAGAACTGGGACATAGGCAAAAAGATTGGTTAGGTGGACTCACCATTGAAAAACTGCCTGCCCGCAGAGTAATTATCCACTGTTAAATCGGAACAGAAGCTCCAGTAGGATTTCACAGATTTACCGTATTGAATTTTACTCTATAAAATTTAATTAGTAACCTGAATGGTAGACTAGAGTCTGAGTATCAAACCTGTGAGCAACTCCCATGCAGGAGGCATCATAAGCATCCTGAGGAACAGGTTCAGAGTCTGTTGACAAAAAATGACGTTTACAAACAGGAGGAAGGGCCTAACATCAAAAAAGATGAACTTCAAAAGCATCTGACATATGCAAAATTTAGTAACATTTAAAAACTGCAGCAATAAAAAATACGGAAAAACTACTCAGGTTGTAATAATGCAGAAAAACTTCTGGATGCTGCAGGCAATAAAAAAGTAGACCACAGATCCTTAAGGCTTAAAATCTAAAGAAATCGTACTAGAGCTATCATACTGAGATGCCAGGGAGGATTATTTTGGTCTACTAGATCTTGATGAGAACTGGAAATAATTATTTTGCTGATGAAGTGGTAAGGTCCTTGTCTAACTTTGGGCACCACTGAAAAAACTATAATCAACAGACAGCTCCAAAAGCAACAGGAAACATGAGTCATAAAGAAAAATTGCATAACCAGGATTACGCATAAAAAGACATAGGTAAGCATTTGTCCAATGTATAAAAGATTGTTATAAAAAGGACAGAGAGCATCCATTTTAATTTCTACTACAAGATGAAGGAGGAGAAATTAGCCTAATTTGTAGCCCAGAGTCTTTGGGTTGGAAACCAGGAGAGCGTATCTTATTTTGAGGATGGGTAAGCAAAGGAAACACAATATATTCACTGGAGATTTAAGGAGCAAGATAAACATCTGTCAGAACTGGTTTGAAGTACATATAGCCTGCTTTAGAACATGAGCTTGAACAACACCACCTTTTATTTTAAACTTTATTTTTTTTCCCTCAACTTTTATGTATTTCATTGTGGGTTTTGTCCTACAACTGAAATATCTGCAAGGAACTGGGCTTTTCTTTTTTCTTTTCTATTTTTTTTCCCCCTCATTTTAAAAGAAGGTGTTTAATTTCTAATATATTTAAAGGTCCTTCCTAGAAAATCCCTAGATAGTCATTATACCAACCTCCTCTTCCCAGATACAAGCTTGATAGAAATGAAATAGCTACCAACATTTGGCTGGGAATTGGTGGAAGAGGTGGAAGACTTGCTGGACACAAAGTAGACACCTCATGGGCAAAGAAAAAGACAAAATGAAGATAATGGACAGAGTAAGGGTGTACTATGGCTAATTTGAGGGACCCACAGTACTGGCAGGTCTGAGGTACAATTCCCCAGTTCCTGGAGGAAACACTCGTATACATGAAGCCTTCATTCGAAGGACACAAGCAAAGCAACGAGTAAGATCTTATTTGTCTGGCCTAAGCAGACATGAAGCACTTTAAAACAACAGAACAAGTAAGAAGAACCTGCAACTCATCTTTTTAATGTTTGAAGCCAACAGCCCTCTTCTAAAGCCCCTCCTGGTTTAACATGCTTGAATTTGTCTTTAATAGCTGTTAAAGAGGTGCTGTCCAGCGGTGTCTTTTCCAATAAGCAAAACCATTTTCCAATAAGCAATACCAAGAGCAAAACTAATACGCAATTGTCACTCCTAGACACCCACTGAGCCTAGATTAGGCCTGAAGTCATGCTGGCCGGAGATGAAAGTGAATTCTGATCACAGTCCAGAGGCTAATTTAATCTGGGAGAGGCAGAGGAGGGAAGAGGGCGTGTTAATTCCTGAACTTAGTTTTTTCCATTCACCTTCACATGGGGAAAAGAGGTGAAGCTGGAAATCTTTTAACGATGGGTGGATATATTGCAGACCAGGTTTAAGCGCATGAGCCAACTTTCAGAAAAAGTATTCAGTCTTAAACTTCAGGCTTACATAAACTAGAGAAAAGTGAAAACACCACTAAATCTCTTAACAGAAAAGAGTCGAATATTAGTGTCTCTAATACTTTGCAGAAGAATTTTTCCTCTAACAAACACAAATGATTGACCAAGATAATGCAACTAACAGTAGTGAAACAGAAATATAATAGTACGTGTTTCTTCTAAATAAGTGGTTATAAATTTGCAACATTAAACAACTTATATAATTAAATAAACAAACATTAACATCTAAAGATACTTAACCTGCACCTACATTAATAACCTCGGATGTTTTGGTTCCCTCACAAAAAAACCATTAAATAACCTGAAAAAATTAACTTCAACTATAGCAAAAATTTTGTGGTCATTTTTTTGACACACATTAAAAAAATAAATTTGTCATTACACAGGCACTATCGTCAAAAAAATGTTACACCTGAGTCTGTTTCAATTCTGTCCTATCATCCTGTTATCAGAAGTGATCTTTCTCCAGTATTGTTCTATCAAAACTATGTGTTTTGTAGATCAGATTCCTCCATGATGTAGTTTAATATTTTGGTATTTTCCATACTAAGACCAAAATACATCATCAATTGCCAAAAAAAACCCCAAAAAAACCCCAAAGAAAATCATAAAAAAGCCCCAGAAGATAAATCAGTTCATTTCAGTGTTTCTGCACTGAAACTAGCTTCAGGTGATTTCCAATAGAATTATTAAACTCATCTAAACCTTCATTAAAAATCTGCTGTGCTGCTACTTAACCTTAGGAAGCTTCTTCTAAGTGGTGCAACCATAAAGAAATCCACACAGTATGCTCCCACAGCATGCTTTCTGTACATCTAATAGGTCGTTGGGTAGTCTAGCTACATGATAGCATATTCCACAACTGTCTGCTGGACAGCCGGAATGGGGAGGATGTGACCTGACCCCCTACCATTCACTATTATTTATACAATTTCTTTCCCTCAGTTGCTGACACACATTTTGTAATGTTTTCCAATAGTTTTCTTTGGAAACAACTGAAGTTTCTAAAGAGGGCATAGATGTCAATTTGAAAGTACTTCATGGAAGCATATCTATTTCTGAGAAACACAGATTGAAACACAAACTGCATGAATCTGAAGACAGGAAACTCCTTTTCCTCCCAAACCTTTTTTATTATTTTCATATGATGAGCTACCCACCCTTCATCCACTTCAAATTTAATTCCAGTAGGAGAATTTCAGTACAGAACTCATTTATCACGAAGAAAAAGTTCAGAAGGAAATTTATACTGTTCACTGGGGGATGGGTGTGACTGTGCATGTGTGCATGTGTGTGCGTGTGTGTGTGGGATGGGGTGTTACATGGAAATAATCATTATGTTTTGCTTTGTTTCAGATTACTGGCTGTTAGCCCAAATTTCCTCCCCACGTAATTTGTCAAAATGGGTAACAATCTCACTGCCATGAGTACTTAATAAACATTGGAATAATTACTTTCTGCAGTGTGGGTAACCCTGAAATGATGACACACTCTCTTCCCTCCCCCAAGATTAATCCGTTACTTATCTGGTCATTTTGTCTGCTTATAGCTGATAGCCTTATGCAGTTCCAGTTCCAAACCAGACAGTCCCTGCTAGACAGTGTGTTAGCGTAATCCTCTTCTTGGTAAAGAAGTTAACTCTACAGACCAGTTATACATTGCAAAAAAGCAGAACAAGTTGGGCTTTTTTTTAAAAGTTGTCTCTACATTCACTACCCATACGTTTTTAGCTTTCTCATCTTCTGGTGTTGTGAAGATTAAAAAGGTTACTAAGCATTTCCACTGCAGTAGTTATAATGCCAATATAAGAACATAAACAAGAAATCCAACTTTAAAACCCCACATTCTTCAGCCAAACTCTTCCTAATCCCAGAACAGTGTACAACCACATTACTGCTGTTGTTGGGCAGCAGCTCTGCTGCACACCGTCACCACTGAAGCTGTGCCTCACCACTACCACTCAGGCTTGTCTTGCCTTGGCTTCTGTTGCGCCTCCAAGATGGGTAGGGGCTGAAGCCACCTATGTCTCACAAGAAGTGACTCTCCTCTCTGCAGCAAAAAGTCAGAGAAATGAAGATGTCGGGCAGGTTTTCCACTCCAGGTGGTGAACTGGGTTTATGCTGAACTGGGGAATCCCACAGCCCATGGGAGAACAAGCACATCCCAAAGACTCTACCAGAACATCTAGGGGATGGAGACAACTTTCCCCCCTTTGTTTACAAGGGAATCAGTCTGCTCGGGAACAGGAGCCAGTGAACAAGAGACAGGGGAGGAGGAAAAGAGGGAGTAAGACTTATTTTCCTATCCACTTGCTTCCAGAAACTCATTCACCTCTGGCAAAAATGTTTAATAGGATAGAAATTTTTTTCTTGCATGTTATGCAAAGTCCAAATGGGATTTCCAATTACCAATTTTGTAATAATTTCCATGTCAATTAATCCTGAACTGTAGGGGAAAGAAGCCAGTTACCTTCCTGCCCACCGCAGAACAGAACCAAGCTCCCTCTTTCTTCTTCTTTTTCTTTTTTTTAGGACATTTCTGTGTTTAAACACACAGATGAGCCAAAGATAAGCCATACGAGGTTTTTTACTCCTTAACTTGACTTATTTTATTGTATCTGATCATGACAGTGACTGAGAAAACACGTTCAAAAAGAAACTCTGAACCCTTAATTCAAACATGTAAAGACAAACATCACCAGCAGGATATTATCTTTCATTGCCGGAAAACTACTACCAGTTATATCCCAATATGACCAGAGTAGACCTCTACATTTCAGAGCTCCTTTGATGTCAATGGAAACCTGCTTTTCAATTAATTCATAAGAAGGGAAGCATACGTATTTCCATTGCAACTCCTAAGCTAAAATCTCACAATAGTACATAAACTCCCTGTTAAATGCAGAACAGATGAGCTTTAAGAAAAAGGTTTCTGCATCATAGAATCTTTCAGTCAAACTGGGAACTAATGTTGATTTATCATCTGTCACTCTCCATTAATACTTCAGTATGAATATTAAAATTGTGTGCATGCTGGGAGGGAAAAAAAAAAGAAAAGTATTCTTTAATACTAGAACTCTTACAAAAATCTAATGACACTTCTGATCCATAAATTTTGAAAGACCAAACTAACAAGAACAACAACATATCGATGGACCAACTTATAAAAAAAAAAAGTTTGAACTTAAGAACAGGTTTGCTTAAGTCTTTCCATTTTTGTACTAATTATGGTTCCACTCTGAGCAGTTTTGTAAGAAACATCACAGCATTCCTGGGTTATTGCCTCAATGATTTCCAAAGCAGTGTGCTCAGTTTACTTTCCAGTTCTGCAAATCTGACTTGGAAGCCCATTGTCAAGCTGAGGTACACCCTCCTGATAAAAATCAAGAATAAAGATGAGCAAAAGTCTGCTATATGCGACACTTCAGGAAATCTATCATCTCCATCAGCATGGCAGAGATTACATTGCTGCCTTGTCAGTAAACCAGGTGAAAGATGAACCATAAGGGAGGAAGATAAAATCAGCTCTCATGGATGACAAAATTACAAGTTTAGCATGCAATTGCTATAATTGTCTATGTTTCAGCTGAAACATCACCATCTCCATCCATTTCTTCACTGACGCTCACCTGTGTAAGTCTCATATTTCATAGCTCAACTGGAGCCACTGACGTGATTAGATTGCTTGCAGGACACTGTACAAAGCTAGACAGGTTTGCTCAAACCGATTTCACTAGGAATAAATGCTAAACTTGCTGACAAAACAGAATTTTTTTAAGTTCCCTGAACTTCCCTGGCAGAAGGTGGCTGCAGATAGACTTTATGGTGCAGATACATAAATTCTTTCTTATGTGAAATATATAATAAACACTGTGTTTAATGAAGAAAATTTCCACCTCCCTAGTTGCCATATACAATTAAAAAAAAATATGTATCCACACCTATGAGATTTCTACATTTTATACTATTTCAAGTTGATGGCTTGGAAACTTGTGTGCAACATTTTTTTGGCAATCAGCATAAATACCAAACAAACTCGGCCAACTGAAAAAAAAATTTGCTTTTTTCCAAGTGTCATTTTCCTGCCCTGATAACATTTCTATATGAGTGAGAACAAGAAGAAACACTAAATAAAATATATCACTTTTTAAAATTATTATTAGCCAGCAGATTTTTCCCAGTCTAGTATGCTAGCAGTTGTCAATGTTGCACCTTTTTTTTCTCTAGCTAACCAGATGGCTAAACACAGAGATCTCTGCCTAGGCAATGACACAGTTTAGAGCTTGCCTAACACATGAAAGATAAGAAGGTGAGTCTGCCCCCTTCCATGGTCAGAAGAATTGGTTGTCTCTCCCTTGAGCATCTCTGATGTTAGATTACTGAGAGATGAGATGGCAGAAGTTAAATTGTTGCATGTACAATGAGATCCGTCCATTTCCTCCAAACAAGACTCAGCCATATAATTTCCCAGGAACAATTTAAAATACTAATAATCTGCTACTGTTGTTACCTGAAGAAAAGGCCAGATGTATCAAGAGCCTTTCCTCTGAAGCTGAAGACAAAACTTCAGAAATGTTGAGAAAATACTATATAATGTGTCTCACCCATGCTTTTTGGACAAACTTTTCTTATCTGGTCATGAATTATGAACTGCAATGGCCCACTGTTACAGGTGTACCAAACATCTATGACAGAGTACGAAGTTGTACTTTCCTTCGATTGTTCCCCTTTGTACTCTGTTGTCACAGTTGACTTGTAGTACTTCAAACACCTGAAAATTAAAGCTTACATCACAATCCAGACTGGCATATTCATGACTAGAAACACAGCTTACAATTTCTTAAAGTAATTTAAAAGTAATGTTTACAATATGCTCTTGCACTCAATCTGTAATCTCTGATGATAAATTAGCTAATATTATGTGGAGAAACATTGTGCAGTTGCCATCACAGCATTAGAAGATAAAGCCCTGATACGAACAACCAATGCACTGTGGCCTGAGCCAGAATGCTGTCTCTAACACTGGACGTAAATATACATAAAGAGAGAAAATGTATATCAGATATATTTAATTTTGTTTATATTTCCATGTACTATATGTACAAAGAATGCAGCCAAATCTGCATACAAATAGACTTCAGAATCGGTAATTCATTCAGACCTTCTCTGACTTGATACTTGGAAACTGTTTTTCTGGGGTATAACTAGATACTTATTTCAAACTTTAAAGAACAGCACAACACGAGATCTTTTTAAGTTACCGTAAAAAATTATGATCAACCACAAAAGTTCTATTACAGTTTGTCAGAGTAAAAGTGAATATACTGTTTTGCCAGAAAGACTGAATCCAACAGTGATTGGCTTACATTTTCTTTTTACTTTTTAATGTTCTCTTATAAATTTCTATCTGGTGTGTTACTGCCTGAAAGTAATTTCAAATAGGTGAAAGCTGATAGCAACAGTGAAGTTTTCTCTGCCAGAAGTAGACATGTAAAAAAAAAAAAAAAAAAAAAGACTTTGCAAGCATGTTATGCCATTTAAAATGAGACTCTAAGGCACCACAAGGAGAAACCCTTAATAAATCAATGGCACACTGTATACAGTAATTCACCTACAGTACTGAAGAGAGATGTTGTTAAAATCTACTAATCCATTTTTGGCATGAACTGCAAACAGGCGAGATAGTTTACAAACACAGGTCATAAGCACTGTTGCTAGAGCTGCCATTCCTGTGATCTCAGGCAAACTCTGAAGCATGTTGCTTCCTTTCCGAAAAGCTTAAATATGTTTCCTCCCCCCTCACACCCTTAGCTCTGGACAGTTGAATCATTCTCACAGCAGATAAATCTTTCTGACCGCTGATTATTCTGATGGGGAGAAAAAAGGCACTGTGCGTGACAGGGACCCTTTTGTTTCATTACAGGCACAACAATCTGTTTTCCATTGAACAGAGTTTTTAGTTCTCCCTCCGCAACATTTTTCTTTAATTATGATAAAAGACAGTAACTTAATCAGGCATAAATCCTGTTCAAGCGAACATAATAAAGGGGTTAACTTTAGAGGCAAAAAGTGAGACATGTGACCTCTCAATTACTGCTCTGGATAATGCACCACTAAAACACTGACAAGTGAAAAATTGTTTGTTCCTCAAACTGGCACTGGTATCACCAGAAAAAACTAAAGAAAAAAAATTAAAGAAACCCACAATTGTATTTATTTTGATTAACATGCTTTGCCTAGAATGTAACTATTCAAGTTATATAATTATTTTGACTTCTCCAATAGCACAGACACAGGCACAGCTACTCCTAGAGAAAAACATTTTGTCATATACTATTTATTTCAGAAACTCTGTAGAATAGCATCTCAATTTGTCAAATAAGCTGAAAAGATTAAGAGGTTTGGACTGATACCAGGTGATAAAGATACTACTACTTTCATAGCTAGGCTAGCTGATGGCATAGTACAGGCAAGATGTATATGAACACCAGGATCTGCCTCCTCAGAGTACAATCAGAATTCTCACTCGTTGCCAAGTCCAAGAACTGGCATGAAACTGCAGTTTTAACTTGGTTTAGTTGTTGGAACCAAAACTCAGCCTGACCAGCTAAACTGCAGAACTGGCCATAATCACACAGAAACAGTCATCGGTTTCTTGTTAAGCTGTGAATAGGCTGCCTGTATTTCACCCACTCCAATGTAGCAGGACACCACCTCCACCATCTTCTCAAGGAACCGAGTATGACAATATCCCAAATGACTTGCCTCGTAAAAACTGGAAACAATGGTAAAAGAGGGAGAACACGGTCTCAGAGGAGCAAAGTGAGAGGGTGTACCAGCAGACTTATGTGCAAGGTAGCCTAGAAAGTAGGGACGGGTGAGCAGGAGTTATGAGAAAAACATGAAGAGATCCCAAGACGATAGACCAGGGAGTTAAGATATCTTTGGGATAGAGGCATGAGCTGTTGTTAGACATGGAGGGGAGACAGCAAGGGAAAGAAATTTGAGGGCTAAAATTTGGAAGTCACTGGAAACTTGTATAGGGAGTGCAGAATGTATTCTAATTGAACAGGTATTGAATCTTACCGAGCAGAAGAGGCCACAGGCAGTTCATTGGCCCTGAAGACAAGCAAGACAGCATGGGTCATGCCCACATACCTGCAAACTTTCACTGCCAGGAGGATGGAAACGTCAAATCTAACCCTGGGAACACACCTTGCCACGTGCTCCTCCCCCACATTGTACTCCTGCACTGCCAAGAGTTAGACCTACAGGCTAAAACCATGGCAGAGAGCATACTCCTCCATAAACCACAGCCAGCTGCAGGCTGGTGTCCAAGTATCAACCTAGATCCTGTTTTGTTCATGGTAAGGTCATAGCCCAAGCTCCTGGCCTGAAAAGATGGTGGACACTGGGGAAAGACAACAGGGAGAAAAATTCACCATTAAAGACTACCTAGGGGAGTCATAAGGAGTCCCCTAATTATGGAGGAATAGGAAAATCAGACAGAAAGACCTTGGTGGGCAGAATAAGTGGATTGCATTGGTTTAGTGCAACAAGGGCAGCGTGCAGACCTGGCAAAGTACACAAGTGCTCCATTCCTCCCTTAAGCAGCAGTAGCTGCCATCTCCATTGACAAGGTACATCAATCATCCCAGTGAGGTTCCCCACAGCGTCTCTCAGTCATGTCTGCTTTGTAGTTAATACCTTCTTTGCATAACTAGCGCCAAGATAGTAGTTTGTAAGACTCTGATTCTAAATGAAATGTAGAATTGAATGAAAAATATAGGTTTGGTTAATTGGTTAAAGATATTTCTTTGGTTGCTTAAATTAAAGACATTTCTTAAAGCTGAACAAAATATCAAACTTTCAAACTATAGATGTCAAAAGGAGGAGAAATTGCTTGGGTTTGGGTTGTTTGGGTTTTTTTGGGGGGCTTTCTTTGGGGGGGGGGGGGGGCGCAGGGGGGTTGGGTTGGGGGGTTTTTTGGTGGTTGGTTGTTTTTTTTTTGCCAGTCTGGAGTGCATTATTTCAGGCAGCATGGAACTGCCTGTGGCTATAGTTACAGAGCAGACTTTAAATGAAAACTGGTGTTGGTCTGCATAATATTTTGTGCACCTGGGGAAAATATTTATCTAAGCAAGAGCCAGATCTGTGGCCACCAAACACGTTGAGGACTCATGTGCATTATGTTCAATGGAATCTTTGAAAGTACCAGCAGACATTTATTTTATTTAAGATAACTTCTCTTTAAGATTTTTGAACAAAACTTAGCAAAAGAAACACCATACTGAAGTAGAAACTATGATATTCACACAATGTGGCCAAATTTGCTACACAGTTACTCTCATAGCACGTATTTTCAATGTGATTTTTACAATGACAATTTAGGTTTACATAAATCACACTTGTAATTATTTTCCCCCTATTAGGCATTTAATAACTTTAAAACGTAAACATATACTTAGAGATTTAATATCTTGAATATCAAACTACCCTTTTTAAAAGTCGTATGCAGATTTACTCATGCACACAAGTGGTTTTTTTGCAGAAAAAACATTCATGATCTGCCATACTAGCTTTGCAGTAATTCAACATCCAAATGCCTGACTTTTAGGGTGTGTGATGCTGTACAGAACTGAAAGTGGAACCAGAAATGCTTCCTTATCAGGAAAGCAGACATTTTAAAGTACCGGTATTCTTTGTTTATATAGAAAGCTTAATACATAAACACACATTCCTATGCTGCCACGCAGTCCCAACATCTCCCTGTTCATATTAGTGTGCTCCTGCATCTAACTACTAAATTAGTTGAGACACAGGGGAAGTTTTAGTTAACGTAAACTAAATTTGAACCATTTAAAGTATAGATCACTGTCTATTTTTCTTTCCCAGAATAAAATAAAATATGACAACCAATTCAAATACATCCAGAGCAAAAGTACAGTTTATGCTATCCCTCCCCCCACATGTTAAAAGAGCTTATTTTCTAAGAGAACTCTATACTAAAGATCGTCCCTGTTACAGAACTGCATTTAAGTACCTTCCTAATCCTGAAATAATTAAAATCTCTAAGGTAGTAAGGTACTAAGTCTGTAAAGAGTTTATTGAAGAAATGTTCTCTGCATCCCGAATGGCAACTACAAAGTTTCCACTGACATACACAGGCATTTTTCCTAACCAAGTAGAAGTATTCCTTCTCAACTAAAAGCGGAATTGTTGATGGAACCACAATTTATGTGCTGGAGCACAGCTGCCTCAAGCCACGTCAAGAAGCATCCTCAGCACATCATCAGCACTGCCCTGCTCTTTAGCCACATGTTCCTTGGAGTAATTGGTTTTTGAAAGAGCTCAGACTGTAAATTACCTCTGACAAATTGACTTTCATTTTGTCTTCTAATGTAAGAAGACCAGAGATGCCACTTAAAATTATATTAAAAAGATTATTTCTTGTCCCCAGTGACCATATTGCCTGGACTATGCCAAATACAGTATACAAGCCATCCTTTACTACCTCTGACCTGCAATTTATTTTATATCCATAGGTAACCCAAGCTGAGGCAGAGGAAAATTAAAATGGCCAGCTGGAAAGGGGGGCAAACAACAATTTTGCTGCAAAAATCATCACAGAAGTCCATGAAAAACATGCTAAGATTGCTGGGGAAAAATCTGAAAATAAAAATCCTAATTGTTTCTAAGGAAACGATGCAGAAGTAGGTCTATTCTGAGATCATCTTAGTGGGAATGTAATTTTTCCGGAACATGTAATAAAAAGGAATAAAAAACTTTGTAACTTTACTACCTTTACTAACAAGCTTACACTCTGTTAACTGAAACATATCTTTAGTCCCAGAAATTACACTGGATAATGAGAATATACAATTCTAAGCAAGTACATTTCTTGCAAATTTCAGTTCTAATTTACAATAATTTGTAAGCACTATTAAATCTGTAAAATCCATTCACACCAACGCATCTCAAAGTATTTTATCCATTTATATACAGCCATAGCTAGATTTAGAAGCCCAAACTAAGTCAAGTGAGGAAACCTAAATCTTGGTTTATTTTTTTTAGGTGACTTTGTTTGACTATGTTTCACCAATTAGTATTTTTCAAGATGAGGGAGATGCAAGGCTAGACATCACAGTTGGAAATAAAATTGGTTTTCACACCTCCATGCAGTGAATTTGCATTACTGGATCACAAGCATAGCAGGTTAAGTGAAATCTGATAGGCAAAGGAAATATTAGTGGTTGTCCCCACACTTGATTTTCCAAATAATGGGATAAAGATCACATAGTTACTTCTACTGCTAAGCAGGATTCCTTGGGTCTTTTTCTTTGTTTATTATGTAATAGAACGCACTGTATTCAGG
The DNA here is from genome assembly GCF_015220075.1 of Falco rusticolus. Taxonomy (NCBI): domain Eukaryota; kingdom Metazoa; phylum Chordata; class Aves; order Falconiformes; family Falconidae; genus Falco; species Falco rusticolus. Next base: position 36,233,698 of record NC_051210.1, on the reverse strand, counting down.
GCATGCTCAGTACAAATTAAAAAGCACCAACACTTAGAAATTACCCCTGCTCTTAATCTCTCTTGAATTTCAGAGCCTGTCAGTACAGGGGGAGGAAGAAGGGGGAGAAAAAAAAAAAAAAAAAAAAAAAAAGAGTAGGTTTCTTTTTTTTTTTACTGCCTTAACAATCCATTTGTCAGAAGAAAGAGACTTTGATTGTTGGCAGTGAGCAAAACACTCAGAAATCTGTGGTTGGACCAAAAAAGTCACTTCTACTGCAATAATAGAAAACATAAACCCATCATTCAAAAAAATAAAAAAAAAAAAAAAAAAGAAAAACAGGCTTAGCTTTCTTAAAACAGTGATTCACATATAAGTTTTGTCCCGGAAATTCTTTACATCAATTAAAAAATGAAGGCTTACCGACATCCCATCTAAGCCTGGAAAATGTAGGGGTTTGGGTATTTCTTTTTTTCCTTAAAGCTGTATGTCTTCATTTTAAAGCGCACTGTTTGTTCCTTCTCCCTCCATTTTATGCTTGCAAAACAACACCCTTATGGCTACACAGATAATATTCCAAAAAACAATGCAATGTTTTCATCCCAAATTCACAACTAGGTTAATACAGTGTTAGGACTCTTGAGTAAATTTACAACTGCTGTCTGCATCCCCACAGGCAGTAAAACTATCAAGAAGCACATCAATTTCCCATAGCTTATAAAAGCTCCAAAGAAGTGTGAAATTAGGAGTTCACGTTATTATCTAAGGAGAAACACCCAAGAGATACAGGCTGGGAGTAGCAGGGTCTTCCTGTGCTATCTCATCAATACCCTGCATGAGCCAGCTGCACGCTGGGAGCCGCACAACCTCCTGCTCAACCAGATGGGTACCCAGTTTCTCCCCCAAACCTGCAGCCAGTAGTGTTTCCAGTTTTGCTAGCAAACGAACATCCAACACAAGCACCCACGCTCATGTAATGAGGCTGATGAGAGAAGAACAGAGGAAGTCACTGTCCCTTCCCAACCAACCTCCAGAAATGTTTTCTATACCTTCAGACACATAAGGGTAATTCCTGATCAAACTCAACCCATTCAGCTTTACACAACTGCAATTCAAGGTTTCTCTCAAACTGCATGAACTTCAAATCCATTTTCTTTATGTACTGTATGTTCCAGCTCTTAGGAGCCCTTAGCAAGGCTGAGCTGCACTTCGGGGGGGGGGGGGGGGGAAAGCAGAGTAGGGGAGCCAACACCCACAAACCACACCACACACAGGAACAATCAACTCTATGGCAATCAAATCAAACACACAAGATTTTGGTATTTATAGTTCACAGTCCACAGGTGTTCAGAAAGAAATGTTCATGTACAAATGAGGGGGGGGGGGGGCGGAGGGGCGGCAGCGTAATTAAAGAAATAATACCCCGGTGTAAGAACTGGAAGCCAACTAATCTGACCTGGTGCTATCTTCAAAAACTCATTCATTCATATTGAGGTATAAATTTATTAATTTTTTCGTAAGTAAAGGATCACATACGCATCTTTACACATGAAGTTTCATCCTCTGTTATGAAAGCAGACCCCATGTACCATAAATTCAGCATGCTTAAAAGGAATGTGCATCAGGTGAACAAAATAAAGAACTGAAAAGAAAGCTTTGGTATAAAACATTATTTTAAACATATGTTCAAGGTGTTACTTAAAAAGTGACAGAATCACAAGAACCTAACTGTTCTTTCAACTGACTTCACGCAACTGTTTCTAAAACACTGTCTGTTGATTTCTTCTGTACTACTTCTGCTTGGCCTCCCAGCTTCAGCCGTCAGACTGAATTAGGCGGTCATTATAGCGTGTTTATATTCAGAGTTAAAAGCCAGTGCTAGGATCTTTATTAACATTTTTAGTTTTTCTGTGTGCAGGCGTGTCACTAAGTGAGTTTAACTTTTTTTTTTTGAATGGCATTGTGTTTTTCTATCCCCCCACTTGCCTGTGTATTTTATTTTACCTGGAAGTGTTGCAATATCTGTCATTTACCATGTGATGTTTTGGTCTTGTAACCTTTATACTCTTTTTTTAATCTTCCAATTTGAAGTGGTTTATTACATACTGGACTATATTTGTATCATGTTGGCCCATCTTCCTAAATACGAACACTGTGGAGGTAAAAATGTGCTTATGACTTTTCATGTGTACACGGAAAAATGTGACAGGTATACATGGTTAGATGAAAACAGTATGAGATTTTGAAAACTGGAATCTTCAAAATAATGGAAAATAAAAACATTCCAAAACTACATATACTCTCTCTGGTAAAACCTTATGGAAGCTTTTACAACAACAAAATTCCTACTTAAAAAAAAAAGTACTTAGAACTTCATGAAAATCTGAAACTGCTGTAAAGTACTTAAAATCAACAGAACTAGTTAGTCTCACACCACTGAAAATTCAATATAGCAAAGACTATATGAAAAAACAGCACATACTGTTGTCCTAAAATGTGTTCAAACCCAGGCTGGTAGTTTTATTTTAGAAAAGATCTTAATATATCATGATTTGTGCATCATGATTTCTGTGAGTTCATAGGATGTCAGTGTAAAAAAAAAGAAATATTTTAAACACCTTTTAAAAATATTGTACACATGGAACATAAGTACATTTTTACCTCCACCTCAGACTATGTTTAAAACAAAACACAACATTACAAACACTTGCATACTATCAAGTTTCCAGATCAGATTTCAACTCCTGTATCCCAAGAATACCCGAGCTGTTCACTTTTCAGTTGACACTGGTAATTGCATGCAAACTGCAGGAGGTTTATAAATCCATTTTCCCAGACCCAGTTAACTTTCTGAAATAGCCTGCAAACTGTAATAGAGCTTTCCAGGAATGCACTTTCTAACTCCATTTCCTGTTGTATTTAAAATCCTGCCAAAGGAACATTTCAAAGCAGAACGCAGGATGTGAGTGTATGATGTAAAGTTCATTGAAGGCTTCCAAAATCACAGAAGTAGACATACTAATTTAAAAATGAGATGTGAAATTTTTTATTGAATAAATATGGACTATGGCATTCAAGCGGTTCTAAAAAATAGTGCTAACAGTGCTGCAAGTCCCTGAAGATTTGCTTTTTATTTTACATAAAAGTTTGTTATTGAAGTAAGGCAAAACTCCTCCTGGAATTGTCTTCCTATCACTTTGTTCCCTGTAATATTTGGAGTAAAACAGGTTTTGAAGAAAACGCCTTTAAATGACAAAGGCAGGGACTGGCACAATGAGGAACCACCCACTGTACAAGATCAGGTTTGAGACCATCTAAGGAACCTGAAGGTGCACAATTCCATGAAACTGGATGAGACTTGTCCACAGGTCCTGTGGAAACTGGTGGATGAAGTGGCCAAGCCACTCTGCATCGTATCTGAGAAGTCATGGCAGTTCAGCGAAGATCCCACGGACTGGAAAAGAGGCTGAGCTAGCCTCTTCCAGGTCTAGCACACGGCGGGCACCTCAGGAGCTGTGCCCTTTAGCTGGCCCCGTTACTCACTTCCCACGAACTCCAGCAACAGCACTGCAGCTGCCCGTCCTTCGGTTCGTTCAGTAAGTAACTCAGACAACAAATAAAAACTCTGTGGTTTTAGTGGCGTTGCTTGACAAATAATCTAAAAAAGGTATCTGAGGAGCCTACCAGGCTTTTGCAGGGAGGTGTTAGCAGTTCTCCTCCAACAGCAGTCGCGATGCTTGGAAATGCCATTATCATTATACATGAAGAGAGAACAACAGCCACCCACCGGTGGGCAATAGAGGCACCTGGTGCACAGCTGCCAGCAACAGCTTCTGAAACTGACAGCATCTTCTCTCAATGTGGCAATGTAGATGCAAAGCTCAAAATGAATGACAATGCAATCTTGTGACATGCCAGAGACTCCCTCCCTCATAAAATGAATAAACAAGCATTTATACAACTAGGAAAGTAAAATCCTGCCTATCTCTTGCTTTACCAATACCATTTCCTTCTGAAACCTGCACACTGGCAAGGAGAAGCTGCATAAATGGGTTGTATTTGGACAACTGCTTTTTTTCCCCCAAGTGACTGAGCAGAAAGTTGCAACTGGATGTTGGATTCACTGAGCAACTTCTGGAAGGAAAAACTGGTATGCAGCGAATTTGTGAATGGAAGAAGCTGTTCTGCTACAGAGGCATAGGTGCAGAGCAAACAGTCTTCAAAGTACACAGAAACGGAAGGAAAAAGAGCATGGGCTGACACGAACATATGACTAACTTCTGCAAGCACCAGACTTGACAGAACTGGGCGTATCGGCCAAGCTAGCCACCAAGATAATGTTCAAAACACATTTAACAGGCACTGAGCTTTCTTTTTTCTGTTTTGCTGTTTTCCGTAGTATTCTTTTTTGCTCAGAAATACATGGTTTTCCTAGGACTTTTAACTGTGCTTCCCTATTTGGCAAAAGAGGCCTGTAGAGACCTAAAGGTCTGCTTCTGTGCTTAGGGTCAAGTTTTGCTGTAACCCTTCTGAATTACTGCCACCAAATGTGACCTTTTTCATAGTGAATAATAATGCTTCAACATTTTGTGGGTGTTTTGTGTGGTTTGTTTGTTTGTCTTTTTTTTTCAGGGGAGGGGGGTTATTGGTGTGTGGGTTTTTTTATGTAAGCCATCACCTGTGTTTAACAAAACAATTTTAAAAGAACAAATCTTCTGGGAAAAAAATCTGCAGGATGCTTAAGGAATTTAATGCAGATGTCCAATCAAAGGTAACATTTCTATTGTAATCACAGGTCAGTGCTAGTTCTCCTATTTTCCTACAAAAAGTATGTTTTGAATAATGCTACTCATGACTCCTTTTAGAAGATTTATTTCTGAGAGCAGCTTTCATTTTACATACAGAATTAAAGTCTGTGATTACTACTGAGAACATATAATTACAAAAAAATTTAACACCTATTTTCAGATGGTCCCCAGATTTCCCCCACCCATCCCCACCATCCCACTACCATGTTATTTTCATGTAAGAAGCAAAGAAATACTACACCATATTATTTTAAGGTAGTTTGAGTTTAAATTATACTAGCTTGAAAGCATATCTCATTTTTGAAAAATGTTATTTTAATCCCTCTGCAACTCTATTTTTCTTCAGACTTAGAATTGATTAAAACAAAACAATGCTTTGTCCAAACCTGCATTCTTTTCATGATTTTCGCATCCTTCCATTATCATCCTAAAATACTGTACTCTTACAATATGGAACTCTCTAATCAGTCCTGACATGCATCTACTTTTTACTTGGCCCAGCACCAGCAAACACAGTCGTGCTCTACTACACATCATTTCTCTCCATAACCTCTCTTTTCCTTTGGGTAACATACTTCATTTCAAAACATATTTTCTGCTATAAAGTAAGACTACAGGCTTCTGTAAGGGTTAAATTAGAGGCTGAATAATTGATGCACAAGCAGAATTCTGGTTTAGTTCACAAATACTGCTTTCATTCAATCTGAATTTTGGCCAAACCAGCTGCAAAACTAAGCTTTAGTCTGCCTCATCAATTGCCATAGCCTGTTATTGAAATCTTCATTGTTTTATAAAAGAGCTAAACTTGAGAGTATGTTCCAGGATCAATGATTCTTCAGTTTTATCAACTTCTGTGATATTTAACAAAAATCATTAAAAAATAGGTAAAACACAAAGTCTAAATATTATTTCTGTTACAACTGTCACCATTTCAGAACTCAGCCCAACACCACCAGTATGGTGCTAGAGAACAGAGACATAATTTTCCAGTACCACACCACTGGAAAAGCAAAAGATACACATGTATTTTTCTAATAATGCTAATAATAGTGTGCAGAGGCACATCCTTTCAGATGGCAAGGCTTCTGCCACCAGACCAAAAAAAAAAATTTAAAATCCCTATTACAGAGAATAGGAACACTGAAAACTATGTATAGCTTTCCTTGGCCAATGGGTTTGATCCAAAATCCATTAAAAAGAGTTACCCTGCCTCTTATTTTAGATGAGGTGCCAGTAGCCTTAGCAACATACTAAATTATGTGCAATTTTTGGGCTCTGGTTTTCATCCACCACGCTGAAACCCTAAAGATGAAACTTTAACTTCATGTTACAGATCTCTCTTCTTGACAAGAATATTGACTATACATCTGTTTTGTATACAGATTTCTAATAAGTAACAGAAATGTCTCCTTCACCCATCTTCTCCTCTCTTGCAAAAGAAAGCAAGCTGTTCCACTCCGCAAGAGACAGCATCCACTAGTTGTAATTTAATCATATTGTGTCATTTCACACTCAGTTTAGACACAGTCGTGCTGGTAAACGTACATCATGGTAGACAGAATCTTCCTCTAATTATTCTAAGGAAAATGTTTTGGAAATACCTGATTAAAAAAAAAAAAACCCAAATAAAAAACAACAACAACAACGGAATTAAGCTTATCACTTCTTTATGAACTTATATAGGAACAGAATATGACATGATCCTGGGTGTTATTCCACAAAAGCACTCCAGTTTGGAGGACATCAACAATGCGTACCTTCAGCATGTCACATGCTGGTGGTTCAAGAAGAAAAGAACTGGTTGCAGGATCACTTGGGACTGAAGTTCTTTTACAGAGCATTGTAAAATGCAGTGGATGTTCCCAGAAGTGAATACAAAATGTGCTATTAATCCTTTTTCTAGACCAGAATGTCTTTATGTTTATACTGGGCATCAAATTTACATGGGAGTTCTGATTTTTACAAATAATGCATCCATAATTATATTACTGCATGACAATAACTAAAGATATGTATTTGAGATATCTATAAGGTCTTAATCCACCTGGGAAGTGATGCTCATGAAACAGTTTTGTGTTTACAAAAAAAAGCGGCATCAAAGAGTCTGCTTACACTAACACATGTACTTTCTTCCTATGATGCTGAGCCGGGGGAAGAAATTTAATAATTCCATTAAGAATTCATACACATAATGAATTAATGTCTTTTCTAAAACTGTGTTTTGAGTTCTGTTTTTCCAACAAAAAAAATGTGAATAGCAAAAGAAAAGTAACCTTTTCCCAAGGCTTCAGAGCCCTGAGTCCTTAGAGCACGTGGCTAGGATGTTTAGGGCTGTGTATTGTTACTGCAGCAAACAGTAACATGCATTAGCCACAGAAACAAGCATGTACATTTTATGAATAATGCAACAGACAGGTAAAACTGACACCACAAGCTGTTGACAGGTGAGGCAGAAACTCCCTCCAGGCAACAGGGACTGAAACCAGGAAATCGTATTTTTGAGCTGCATGCATCCTTTCCACAGGGCTCCATCGAGACAGGCTGGCAGCCACACACATCTTGTAAAGTTGGTACTTCATTTGCACATTAGGCACAGCAGCTAGCTGAACAAACAAAGCATGTTGAGTCAGCAGACAGCCTGGTCAGACTAGGGCACATTCATTGCCTTGCGTCTGTTTTTTAACCAAAAAAGATTTGCACAAAAATAGAAGACAGGGGTCACCATTTTTTACAAGTGCAGCATTACTTGTAACATTTTCCAAGATGAAATAACTTTGGCTTGCCAAATATCGAACTTTAGTCTGGTGCCTAACGGAAATCTCTTTTGATCACTGCCTCTCCACCAGTGACTGACACATTACAGGTTCTCGTTAAGAAATTGAAAAGAATGATAAGTGCTTTTTGCCTTGAGAAGTCCATAAAAACAACTTTTTTGTCAATATTGTTAAACAACATTAAATACTTAGGAACCGAAGAAAAAAGGGATTCTTTTTTTTTTTTCATTCAATTATGTAAACAGATCAAGAGACACTTCAGTTCTTTTGTTTAGGAAAATCTTTAATACTTTGTTTGCTTTGTTGTCAGAGATAACATTTTTTCACTCAGGTTAAAGATAGACCTTATGGCACTTGTTCAGATAAATTATCGAAATTCCAAGCCTGATGTTTGACCTTAATCAGTAGGACCAACCAAAGGACTTAGATATATCATTTTCTTGTGCCAATTTATGTTAACTTTTGCTACAGGGTGTATATAAAATTAAACGTCAGTAAAGGCAAGAATAAAAGCTTCATTATATTTGCTCTGAACTACATGAAACTCACTAAAAATTCTGATTAAAACTCCCTCAAAGCAGAACAAGAAAACTTTCAATGCATCAAAATGTAAAACGTAGAAGAAACTTGAGTTTACAACACAGTAGACTGTTATCATGGATAAAAACACAGAAAATCTACTTATGTTAAAAGTTTTCCTGTTCTGTTAAACACCTTTTGTGCCACGGTCAGCAATGCAATAAGCAGGTTATGCACCTAAGCAGGTCTTCCCTGTAACATATTTAAATCCCAGCAGGCAAGTCTGGCCTCTGGCAGTCAGTGTGAATCATCACTGACTCCAAACATCTCTCTTGCAGATAAAACTTCGCTTACATATTTTGACAGCAAGCTTTTTCTTTGCTTTGTAGCTACCACAACTGAAATAAAAAGAAGACTCAAACAAGCTTATACTATCTTTAAATGAGTGTGCACCTGATAAATTAATGACAACACTGGTTATTCTAGATGGAATGGTACAATGACAGCCACAAAGATCTTCCACATTTCAATTTCCTTTCCCCTTAAGAGGGAAAATACATTCACACTGCAGTACTATTTTCAAACACTGCCAAGTCACACTGTGGGTATTACTGTGGTTGGAGGGTGTGGTGGGGTGGGGTTTTTTGTATTTTTTTTAAAATAAACCAACATTTTTTAGTATGAAATGTCAATTTTGTAGTTAACATTCAGCAAAATGTATTGGTCTGTGTTTGGAAATTGAAATGGCTAGCAAGCTCACAAACTGGCAGTAGTTCATCTCTTACACAAATACACACATTTGCCACAACAAATGTGAACTTTTCCATGTTCTGACCCTAAGCCCATTTATACTTCTGTCACAGAATGGTGAAGGCTGAATCCCCATGTGGCTGTGGCCACACACACCCTTTGGGCAAGAGGTTTCCCTCCTAATTGTGCACAGACACTGTGGTCAGACACCAGACATGGCAGTACATAACGTAGTACCAAACTGCATCGCAGTACATGACTGCGGGGACAAACCACGAGGTGCTCAGCTTCAAAAGTGAAGGTTTTGAAAGCAAAATGATGCCCATTCACCTGAAGGTTTAGGTAGAAATCTTCAGAAGATCCCAGATACGTCCCATGGCACATCTGTGCATTAAGCTGAATTGCCAAATGGCCACCTACATTCTCTTTTTCCAAGTGATTACCAGGAAAAAAAAAGGCTTCTTTTAGGTCTAATCTTAAAGAAACACTAATCCATTTCATTCCCTCATGACCATATCAGCACCTGTGCTGCCTCGTTAACCTCACCAACAACATTCTAGCCAAGAATCTCATGCCTCAAAAGCATCTAGCTCCATGTATGTACTACTTAAACTGAAATAATATTCATGGCAACAGTAAAACAAAAGTCTGATAAAAATCTGATAGCTGAGATCCCAGAAGGCAAGCAGTGCTAGATGTCTTCCTCAGGCTTTTTTTAGAAGACAAAATACTGAGCTGTCACATCTACACCTAAACACTCTCACGCTCCCAAACTTTAACAACAAAACTAATAACTTACCAATAACAATTAAAAAAAAAAAAAAAAAATCAGTCTCCAGATCACAGGTGATCTCAGCAGAGCAACAGCTATCTCAATCCAAGTAGAACTCAGCCTGAAAACCATTCAGGTGGTGCCCCAGTAATGTGAGAACTCCACAGAATGCCAGGGTTATCAGGCCACCACCTTCTCAGTAACATTTCCCCAAATTAGAAACTGGATACGCTAGGTCACTAGTTGGCAAAACTCCCAGCCTCAAATGATGGCCTGTCAGACAAGAGAGAAGTTCTTTCTTCCACCTCCTGCACTACAAACAGGAGGGACTGACGGTCTCTGGAGAGCGGAATTGGCACTTCAGCAAAGAAAAATGGCAGGGACATACTTTTATTTTCTGTAGAGCACTGCATTCCGCAGCAAACCAATTTCTTCAGAATTCATGAAATGAGTCTTCTCTTCAAAATACTCCACTTCATCTATAGCTATGTAATGTACTTCACTGGAATTATGAATTGCAACAGGAATTCATTAGGAATGGTGCAACCTGATTATTGAGGTGATAAAAACCTCACAGTTAACTCTGTTGCTAAGTATCTTTTAAGTGTTGATCTCTTCATAATAATTGGGTTGGGATGGGGGAAGGTGGTAGAAGATGGAGCATTAATAAATGGTCAATAGAGCTTTTTCTAATAGACTTTCATGGAATAAAAACAGCCATTTCTAAATCGGGTTACAATGTCAAGAATTTCTTTGCTCACTTACTTCCCTTTGCTTCCCAACCTTACAGATGGCCCACTGCTACAAGAGCTCCATTCACACATACCATGATAAACATAGTGCCATGGCCAAACATGATCATCCTATGTATCTTTATTTTACCCAGTCTCTTATTTTAGCCAGATCCTAAAATGCTTATGTGGCTCCCAGCGGTAACGTAAATGCCCAAACCCCTGTAAGGAGGCTGATTCACAGGAGGGAGATGTGATCTCTCCTTTGCATCATGGGGGATGAATGCCCTGCAGAACATCTTGTGGCTGTAAGCACCCTGAGACTCCAGAGTACAGAACCTGATGTACATCTTCACTTTTCCGTCATGACAGCCTAAGTATATTTCCAAGAAGAAACAACTATGTAGGACCAGCCTCACCATAACATGGACTCAAAACACCCTGGGATGCCCATCAGAGACCAGAATGAGCAGGTGCATCCTGAAATGCATCTGTGCAATGTACAACAGATCACCATCAAAGACAACAATGCAAAAGAAAACGGCATCAAAGTAATTGACACTGCTTAAAATTCAGATAACCTTAACTAGGCTACGGTCCATTTTTACTTACAGAAACTGGGGTGTCAAATTTAACTTAAGATGAGGCTATAAAGCCTTTTGGAACAGAGATTCTCCTGAAATGCCATTTTATAGAGGCACACTGTGCCAGTATACTTCAAGTTAAACATTTACTAGACACTTGAGAGAAACAGAACACCAATATAACTAGGGGAAAAGAATCTCTTAGATTCTATACAGAGGTCACATATATGGAATAAAAGTCAATCAGGCTATTGTTCTGAAAAGCAGAAGTATCAAAATCACCCAAAAGAAAAAACAGAAAAAAGAGCAAGATGCTGACTCACTTTTCAAAATCAAAAAACCTACAAACAAACAAACAGCCAAAACTAAGCCAACCCACTCATATTCTTAAAGAAGCCCTGCTTGTTAAAATCTATTAGGGTGAATCAACTTGATTTGGGACGATTTACTAGGATTTTTTTCCCCAACAGAGCTGAAATTATCACCCTTGGTACAGCAGGAAACAGTAGAAAATAATGCTTAGTACAAATATGTTTAATTCCATTAGCTATGTAGGGGTTTTTTTGCTTTTGGGTAAAAGCATGGTAGCTACTAGAGACTGCACATAAAACAGATTTCGTAAAATTACAGGATAGGTTAATGTGAAAGCATGCACAGTTAATTCTTTTTAATGTTACTAACATGGCAAAACCTCATGACTTATACAAAAAGTAAAATAAAATAGTTATTGAAATGGCAAAATAATTTGTACTAGGTCCCAGAGAAATTTACAGGAATGGCACATACTCAGGTATAGTTTTTGGCATCTATAGATCTGTGTTTTCAGATAAACTTCACTGAAGTAGAACTGGAAACCAAGCCTTTATCTTAAACAAGCTTGTTGAGGAGACTGGACTACTAGTCTAGTAAACTTGAAAGCTGGCTTGTGGTGAGGGAAACCAGGATGCTGGATGAGTGGGACAGGGGGAAAGTAGACGGTACTACATCAAAGTGTCATCAGACTGACCAATTCTGCTAGGCAAAATGGAGACTGTGCGTATACATTGACTTTCTGCCTTAAGATCACCGATCTGTCATTGTAAGACAGCCATGGGGCAAGGAAATACATCTTCCTGTCTAAATCTCAAACATGTACAGCACCAGAAATTGTTATCAGGGAAGAAAATACTCAGCCACACTTGAGAATTCGGCTTATGAATATTGGGATATCTGACAAGGTTTGGGGGGCATCTGACTGTGAAACAGCCAGCTCCTCCTCCATAGCAGAGGAGCAAGGTTTGCAAGGACAAAATAAGAGCTTGTGTCACAGTGTTGAAACGTGGACTTGAAGATGAGGTAAGGGGATGTCTAGAAGGCACCAGGCCAACAGGTTGGTGAAATCCTTGATGCAGCAGAAGCCAATGCCTCACAGGCCACCTGGACACCACACAGCTCACCTCTCCCACCAGGGGAATCGGCCACCTGTACAGCCACGGACCAAGCAGACACGGTCACCTGCAGGTCTGTGCACACCACCCCCACCCTGCACCACACAGGAGCCAGACATCACCATTGCCTTGTCGAGGAAAGGTGCAATTTGGACTGAAGGTGATGAGGAATTGCTGTGAGGACAGCAAGCCAAGCCCAGCTAAAACTGGGATGGACACCTTCAGCTCTCCCTTCTCTCTTCGCCTGACAGCTTGCTGGTGGTGGTGCAGGGCCACCTACTACCACAGTAGGTGCAATTCACCTGCTGTTTCCCGAGCACTCCTGAGCAACACTCACAGCATGGGGCAGAATAAAATCATCTCACAACCTACCACTTCAACCCTTCTGTTTACATAAAGCAGACACCAGCCCAGGAAAAAGCAGGCATAAATCAGAAATAACCTGACTGCCAGCTACAGCAATGTATTTGAAGCATACATAAAGACTAAAGGGCAAGCACCCAAGTTATGCAGGAAAATGATCCTCCAAAATTTGAAACAAGGTTGTCAAGAATTTGCACCTTCACACAACATGAACAAACTTTCCACATAGCGTTTCCCAAACGTCATGACAAACAGAGCTAAACTCAAGCAGCATCACTCTAGGTTATCATTAGTAAATGAAGTATAAATAAAGCCACTTAACAGACCACAAGCTTCATCGCGGCACTTAGCTTCCATTTCAGAAAAGGCTGAGCAGTTTTGGATTTCTCCAATAATTGAATGTGTTTTGGAGGCCAGCAGAGAAACACAGCCAAATCAGGAGACCTCAGAGCCATTAAATAATTTCACTTTTGAAATGCGCTTAAATAATATTTCAGTGTGAAGAAACAGACATCTTTACTGTGCACCACATTCCTGCCATTCCAACCTGTCCACAGGTTCCTGTTCATGTTCTTTTTCCTCTGTATACAGAAAGCCTTCTTTCTCAAAAGGCACATTGCACAGGGAAATTTCAAAGCAAGTTACATTTTCAGGTGACGTGCTTGAAAGTTTAAATTGTTGAAAATACACTGTCCTTTAAGAAAGAAAAAAAGAGCAGCAGAAAGACATAGACCAGATGGCGTGGGAGGCAAAACAAAACAGCACAAGGGTTATTAAATTGCATCCTCTCGGAACTATCAACTGGCCAAGAATCAGCAACAGGTTTCCAAGTGAGTCTGAATATTCAGGGCTGAAATCCTGGCCCTAAAACCAGCTGCAAAATCACTATCAAAAGAGTGACATTGTAAATATAGGAGGGGGGGGGGGGGGGGATGGAAGATAATTTATTTAGTGCTTGCCACAGTTACAACAGTATATTGGAATCCTGCCATCTTTCTGACAGGAGAATATGAATGCTGACTTCTATGCAGACTAGACTCCCCTACCAAAAATATTCTTGTACATGGAGTGTCACAATAGAGAAAAATCCGTAAAGAACACTTAAAAATTTCAAAAGCATATGCTTTTTCCAATGAAAGCTGCAGATGCTCTGTAATTCTAGAGTCACTTAAATTTAACAATCAGTTTAAAACATTCAAGTTAAAAAATTTTGGCAAAACTGCACATCATACAGGTGTAAATGTTTCCCAAATTTGCAAAATGCAACATGAATTACACCACTTCATATTTACTGGAATGTAAAGAACTAGTTTCTCCCTTTTGCTTTTAGACTCTGAACTGCACAACTTGCTGTTTGCTGGTAACAGAGAAAGGTGAGAAAACTTAGGAAAGGTTGAGGACTAGAGTAATAAACCTGAAACCATTATAAAATTTGTCAACTTTTCAAATAAATAGATGGGCTAGGAGGACATTGGACTTAACTATATTAGGTAAATATAATGGCAGCTCAGATCTTGCAAGTCTAGGGCAATTAGGAAGAGGAGTGGTTTAAATAGAACAAGAGCTCTTGAGGCTAGACAACACTTCAACAGATCTTGCTGAAATGTAGTTAAAGTATACAATGCAAATAAAAGAAATCACAAAAGGATACACTGCCTGTAAAGGGAAAGGGCTTAGGTCAGGTATTATCAGTAATTACAGCTATATAACCTCATCTTCAAAGCATTAAACAATAAGGATGCTCAGCTTCCCACTGACTCCAAAGTATTGTTCCCATTATGCATACAGAGAAATGAAAAGTTTGGGTGGAAACCTCAGGCTGTCAAGTCAGTCCACATGAAATCAAGCATTACAGGCAGAAGTTTGACTCATACTTTTTTGAATTCAAAATTATGATTCTTGAAAGTTCAGAAAAAAGGAAAGATGAAAGACATTGTAAAGCAGAACTGCCAAAAGAAACAAACAAGACTTCAGTGAAATCTGGTCTTCCTTTGGGTGTTTAATTTATAAGGTAAAGGAATCATAGGTGAGTAAGTCCAAGGCTGAAAGGAAAGTGTACTATCCCAGGGCCCTAAAAACAAAAGACGTGTGGGAAAAGATGTTTATTTTCAGCATGTCAGTTATTTTCTTTTAAAAATCCAAGAAGCTATGGGAAAAGGTAAGGTTAATGGACCATCTTGGAATTCAGGCTTTCTTTAAGCCACCAGGAATCAGAAGTTATTTCTGCTGTCAGTCTGGATGGGTACTCAGAAAGGAAAGTTTGGGAAAGGGTATCTCTGAAATAAAGCTCAAAAGAATTCAACACTTAATATTGTTAGCCCTTCTTGAGTGGGGCCTGGACCCTGTGAGGAACTGAAGCCCCTTCCAATCCTAATCATCCCTGATGGCACATATTTCTATTTCATTTGTCTGTTCAGTGTCTAGCCTAACTAATGCTCTACTGACTTTTTGTCATTCCTCACACTATTACATTTGGTCATCAGTTCATCTCCCAGCTGAACATCTGCCCCTTCAGTTGGCCACCGCTGTAAATCCAGCCCGTTGAGAACAACCCCACACACGGTCATCAGCAGGGCTCTGTGTCTGAGTGTTCCAGTGCTCTCCAAAATACTTCCCTCAGTAAAAACACAGAGATAAACCTGATCATAAGCAAACTGCTGTAAATCAAAGCAGACTGAAGACAGAAATTTCCTGTGATACTTTCTCCAGTAAGATAAAAAGCAAAACCAAGATCTAGTTTTAAATTTTGTCTCTACTAGCCTCACATGGGTAAGTGAACTTAGGAGTAAGTGGTAGAGGACAATACACTACTGAACTAAGCCAGAAAAACAGCCATTTAGGCAAATGAAAACAATCGCACTTCAGAGGAGCCAGTGCATTAAGCCATGCACTTAATTCTACGCATGCGAAAATCTACACATTCATTAGCATATCTACCACAACAGCATGAATTTGAGGCACAACACCAAATTTTTAAATTACCTTTCATTTTAATCAGTTTACCTTTAGCATCAAAAAAGAATTTCCATCCTGCTAGCAATCTAAAATACCCCACCTTTCTGATTTACACTTAGAAAAAACCAAAGGAAATAATGAACAGTTATAAATTGTAATCAACTAATCCAAACAAGAGCATTCAGGCATCCCTTAACTAAATGTTAATAAAAAGTCAAAAACATAGATATTTTCCAGTCCAGTAATAAGCAACTCCAAAGACATACAACAGTCCAAGATTAAATCAGTTCCTGTATCTTGATCAGTGGCCAGAGGAAAGTTGTTATTTACATCTGTATTTCTTCAACAGGAGGCCAGTTCGCCTGAACACAGACTTTCTAATCTAAAACATCTTCAGGAACTAGAAACATCATCTGTCAAGTCAAGAGACTCTAAATTTAATCTTTGTTTGATTGTTAATGAAAATCCTTAGTGTGACTTCATTGACTGTAAAAGAATCATGCCAACCTGCAACAGCTAAAGACAGGCATCACAATTTTTTTAGTATTACCCTGCAGCCAGCATCAGCCTCTACATTCTGTAATCATATAAACAGAATAAAGGATGAGAGGAAAAAAAGAACTGCAGAACAAGATGCGTTGTCAGTGTATGGCACTCCTGTAGTCATAGTATGCATAATCTCCCTTAGAGAAAAGGAACTGTCCTATCACTGCCTTTAAAGATGTGCATGTTTCTTGGTATGTGCTTCTTCCTGTAAATTAAAAAAAAATTGCATGTGCTTATTGTGATCAAGCTCCTTCTCCAAGGCAAGCCAAGATATTCACAAACACCCTACACACCTATGAAAACTACTCCTCTGAACTCCTGGTGCAGATGCTGCTTCCTTTCGACAGCAGCAGGATGAGTGCCTGGATGACATTTTAGATTTCTGGTCACAGCAAAACTCTCCACCACTCAGTCTCCTCTTTCAGACTAAACCCCTGCTCCTATACCCATAAAAATTTTAACTTCTTTCCAAGCCTGAAAGTCTGTCCTCCATGGAAGAACTTTAAAAGCTTGCTATTTACTGAGTGAATGATGGCTTAGGGAAATAATGATCAATCAATGGGAATCAAGTAGGTCAAGTACTTTAACTTCATCTTTGTAACGATGGAAGCTGGAAATGCTATTTTTTTAAAAAAATGCCCTGTGAAATCTGCTTTTTTCTGTTCCTCAAATTATTTCAAGCAATTATCTCAAGAACTTTCTAATCACTAGATACATTGATCAAAAATACACTCATTTTCTCTAAACGTATACCGCAAGTATATGTAAGTTTTATATAAATTACAATGGTTCCATGATTCAATTATTCTCCAACTGCACATGTACATTTTCCTATTTTTAATAAATCCATTTTAGCAAGAGAAGGTCTTAGACTCAGTCAGAACAACTGTTAAGTTTCCAGCTATGACATGCCTATTTCTCTCCTATGCTTTCTGTTTCAACCTGCAAGCAGACTTTTATATGTCACTTTACAATTCTGGTTGGTATTAACTTGTTCATCAGACTGCTCTAGAAACACTGTAAGATTTATGCTGTATTGTCTGTCCCCATTTTTTAACCGTAATCATTACGAATGAATCACGGCAGTAGGCCAAAGCTACTCAAATGCAGTAAGGTACATATACGCCAAGATATTTAAATGCAGTAAGAAGAACTTAAATTTCATATTTCCTTGGATAAAAATGTAAGCAAACTAGTTACTTTACTTCTACTTGAATCCAAATCAACAACAGAAATTTCTGATGCAGTGTTTTATTTCACCATTTTGACTCATTATTTTTAATTCTTAGAATTTTACCAAGTTCTCCATTAAACATCATAGTACATACATGCACAATCATACCTGGTGCCACATGTTCATGGACACACCGTACATAAACTCTTGCTCACACAAAAACATCTCTGCTCTCGGCACACTTCATTACCTTCCATCTGTCTGTTTTCTTATTTATAAGATAAACAAGACCACATCACTTTTTGTGCCATTTGAAAATTAAGTAATAGTTATAAAATTCCTTGACTTTGCAACAGGAGTTTCAGGAGGTGTTACTGACTCCACAAAACAAGATATCACTGTCACCTACAACTACGTCAGTATGTTGCAGCTCCCTGCTCTGTTTTAGATTTTGAACACTAATGGTTGTGGAAGTAACACAGAAATTCATACCTGACAAGTAAAATACTTCTCAGTTCCAATTTCATAAAGTCATACTTTAATCATGTAGGTCTGACTTTTTTTTTTTAATATATCTTATTTGCAGGTAAAAAAAATATTGTATGTTTAGTGAAAAAATCTGGTTTCCTACAAAGTTAAAAACTAATTACCACCTTCAAAGAAGTATAAATACTAACTGAATTCATAAACTTTCACTCCCCACCTTATACAAGAGGTACAGACTGCCTCCAGAACACCACACTGCTCCTCATGTGATTTGGAATGCCATTACATGAGAGACAGACAAATGTCTGTCCTCACCTACAGCAGTCTTACACAGCATTGCTTTATTAATTGCTAGACTCCTACACAGAGGCCTCTAATTTGTCATACAATCTGCATGTGTGCATGAACTTTGCAAGCCACTAGCAAAACTGTTTTATTTGCAGCACTAATTATGAGAGATACATTTAGAAGAGTGTTAACTATATAAGATAACCGGTTTACAAGCAAAATAAAATGCAAAATGTGTTTATGAAACTAGTTCTTTTAAAGTTCATGTCAGCAGATGGCTACCAGGGGGGAAATGGCAGAACAGTCTGTAGATTTTTACAAAAATAAGTTTTGTAGGGTCTTAGTTCTGAACAACTCATGGTTCAGGTACCTTTATGATCTGGTCACAGGCAAGGTTGACTTTAGATGGTTAGGGTTCACTCATACTGTTTGCCAGGTCAATAAAACCATACAGTGAATTAGAAACCATCTTATTGCAAAAACACACACTAGAGTCAGGAAAACAAGTCTTCCTGAAGATTTCTTTTCAGTCAGAGCTATGGTCATACGAGTGAAAACATAAAATAAGAACGGAGACCAAAGCAGCTGTTGGGCGCTACACAACCAACTGCCCGACTACACCAAGACAGAAATCGGGACTTTGCAAAAATGGCTGTTCAGGTAACTGAAGTTTAAGTAAAATGAAGCCTCTCAGAATCCAGCAAAAAGTGATTTCTGTAAAGCTGAGCTGAGCTGGCGCTCCAGACCTAATTAAACATGGCCAATGAATGTTACACATATTAAACACAGCCACAGACAACACACTCCAAAGCGACTCCCACAGATGCCAGCTCCAAATACTAACAAGGATTTAGCACAGTATTTGATAAGACGCTGCTGAAAAAATTAGCTCAGGAACAGGTTCTTAGTCTTCAGCTACATTTTACAGCCTGCATATAGAATAAAAATATGAATTCAAACTTGGTTTCTAAATGTAAAATTTTCCTCCCTCTGATACATACTTGCAGTATTAATCTAGCCAAAATGCTTTTCCTACAGTAGAGGTCAAATTACATAAGTTTTGAGCAGTTCCAGGTACTCAGTTATTTAGGGGGTTACTAAAAGATAAAAATGGTTGCATTTAACTTTGACATATAATTTGAAGCTGAACTACTTCATTTGCTAGTTAAATAGCATTTTGCCCCAGTAGAGACTAAATTCACTACAGAGCAGAGAATTCTTACCACTTCATAAATATCTTGTTAACAGCTAAACTATGACCTAGGTAAGACACTTCATCACAAAACAGAACATTAAATCAACTAAACTCATTTTTGTTAAAGCAGCAAAACAAACTGTAGCCTTTACAGAAGGGAGGAGAACCCTGATGGTGGAGAGAATGATGACTAATAGTATAAATGGAAGTATTGGCTTTTTCCTCTCGGGACTCAGGAAGGATCCTTTCGAAATTGTGGTTTTAAATTAAAGACATCTGGAGGTCTCAAGTCTTGGTCCCTTTTGGACATTCATCCAAATCCCTAAACCACCACATATTTTAGAAGAACTTGGCAGCCTTTGCACAGAAAAGCCCAGGACTGACCTAACTGACTCAGAACTACCAAAGAGAGTGGTTTCACTAGTTCAAGGGGGGAAGGGGGCGGGGGGGGGAGAGAAAAGGAAAAGAAAAAAAGAAAATAGAAAAAAGAAGAAGGAAGAAAAACAACAGACAGACACGGAAGGAAAAACGCCACATAGAAAAAAGGAAATAAACCCCACAAAGGGTTTGCATACATCAGACACGTACAAAGATAAAGAAAGTCATAATTTTCATAAC
Organism: Falco rusticolus; assembly: GCF_015220075.1. NCBI lineage: Eukaryota > Metazoa > Chordata > Aves > Falconiformes > Falconidae > Falco > Falco rusticolus. Next base: position 36,213,729 of record NC_051210.1, on the reverse strand, counting down.
TATGATTCTGACCTGAAGCAAAAAAAGCACATCTATTTTCCTAAATGAGCAGAGTCCATTATTGTTTCTACGCTATTATAACCCTCAAAGTGACAGGACCCGTAGATGGTAAAACTGGCAGTCACTCCCTTCATGTCTCTATCCGCTTTCAGTGTTTCAAATTAGGCAAGGTATCTGACGTTATCCAACCATCACAGCAGACACAACTTTACCTCCCTTCTTTTTCCTGAGCAAAACTTGCCACACAACCCACGGTGAAAGACACGGCCGTTGCTTACATCACACGTCCCGAAGAAGAAAAAAGTAACCACGGTACAGGGCAGGACTTTACCACACACAGCGTGGTGCTATGCTCGGTACCCTTGCCACCAGTTGTCGGCAGGGCAGCAGCAGGCATTTCTAATTCTCTGCCAGTCCACACTGATGAGTGCATTATACTTATACTTACTATCACACGCCCTCACGTAACCCCTAACTCCATTTCCACACCCTACCGGCAATTATGTTCCTCATAAACTGGGTCACAGTCCAGTATCTCTGCTCAGACAAGCCCATCCACCCAGCCCACTCCCACCTCATCGGAGCTGTGGCCCCCATCTCACCCTTTCCTGGCTTTACTTTTCCATTCCACATAAAAGTATAGATGATGATACCAGAAGTTTCTCAGGCAACATCAGTTACAAAGGAGCGTGCTAATGGCTCAGTCACAGAAAACCATCTGTTTGGAGGTACTTCTCCCACCTGCTGTTCAGGCATAGTTTTTTTTCCAGACAGCTAGAAACAGCCACTATGGATCCCCCCTTTGATCCACTTCCTACCATTGGTAGGCAACCACAGCATACCTGTGAATTCCTAAGATCTAAAGTGCTAGGTAACGGGCAAAGAATTAGTCATAAAGAAAGAAACAGAAAAGAAAAAAAAAAGTGAAAAAACAAGTACCAGAATGAAATACGCTGTAGAGAAAAAAAGAAAATCATAGGAACAGAAAAGTAAAATGAAGGAAAAAGACAGGATGATAGGAGTTACAGAAACTGAGGACAGCCCTGCAGAGACAATGACAAGTGCACATATTTGATCCTATATTATTTCTACAATCCTAAGCCTGTAATTTATTTCAGGTTAATATTAATGCTTAACACAGAAATTATATTGTACACTCCCAAATGTATAGTAGTTTTAGCTGCCTTTGTTTTGCAACACGCAACTACTCACACAATATAGGATTTTAAAGAGCAAAAGTAGCAGGAGTGAGTATGTATGAGTTTAAAGGATACAGTTTTAATCCATTAAATTGATGCAGACATGATATTAAGAGAGAAAGAGAAACTGTCATTTGCAAAAAGTTTTCTACAGACTGTCTGAACTCGCGGCTGGGGGCAGGGAGAAGGGGAACACAAATGAGTCTTTGAAAATAGTCAGGTCTGAACTCTGTCTTTCAAAGTGATGAATCTCTTCTCTGTTACAGCAGGACAACAAATCTTAGCACAGTTAGAGAAAGTCAGAGAAAGGCAAGTTGTTTAAGAAGAAACCACAGAAGCAGAGACTCAGACATGTCACAACGGTTTCTGCTGAGGGAAGTTTAGCTCCCAAGGACCGTAACCTGACAACTCCTATCTTGCACTGAATGATAGCATGAAGCTAAGGCACCAGTAGGAAATGGAGGTGGTAATTAGTTGGTGGGGAACTGTCCCACATGTCATTCTCAGAGGGGAAATATCAAAAAATTACATGATTTGACAATGCCAACTCATTGGAAAACCATAATGACGGTTAACTCCCAGTGGTTAACTTACATGAGGGAGTTTCACAAGTTTCAGTGTTATGGATATCTCCCTTACTGAACTCCACAGGCAACACCAAGGTATAAGGTGTGGCCAATACTCTAATCTTGGCAAACAAAATAAAATGTCAGAAAAAAATTATATGGAGCAGCTGGGAATAAAGATGCGTAACTCAGTGAAGACAGGCAGAAGGGTTTATATTTAAACCATTGCACTGGTACCAAATGGGGACTTGACAACAATCCTGCATGAAAGATCTGGAGTAAATCAGAACTTGAGCAATGCCATCCTGCCACAAAGCATCATTCTGCGAAATAAAAACAACGTCATCTGGTAAATAGAGGAAATAATCCTCTTCCTTTAGCCAGCACTTGTGCAGCCTAAGCTGGAATATGCCAGTTTTGGTTAGCACACTTCAATAAAGATGTTTTGGAGCAAGTCCAGTGGGGAGGAATGAGCATGACCATGAGATTCAGAAAGCATGATGTAAGAGGAAGGGCTGAGAAAACGGGAGGGGAAAGAGGTGACCAAGGAGATATGTCTACAAGGAAAAAAGTTAATTTTTGAAAACCGTTTCAAAGTTTGAGGAACTTTTTCAGAAGTCACAAAAAAAAAAAAAACCAAACCCACAACAACAAACCCAAACAATTACAAGGGGTAGAGGAATAAACTGTAAGAGGAAACAATGCACTTAAATTACAACCTAGCATAAGCAAGCACTAAGCCTGCATGCTTGTCTGAGGAAGTCACTGAGTCTCTGTTCCTGTCACCTCTTCAGAACAAGTTGTGCCAGCTAAAGGTGATTCCGCCATGAAAAACAGATAATACACCCTCTCAGAGTCCTTTCTGATCCTTTTTTGCCCAGCCATACTGTGGTTACAGAAGATCCTGATCTTCCTAGAAAATATATATAAAGACTCTTGAAGAATTTCTACAGAGCCTAACACCACAGTACTGAGGTTTGATTTTCTGTTTATTTCTAGAAACAGTAAATCATGTGCCAATGGCCAGCACAAACAAAGATGACATCTCAAGTATTTCACTGATCGCTGAAGACTTGCCTGCAGGAAGAAGTTGCTATACATCTAGTTTATTCTGTGGTTTCACACTGAACTAGTACTTTCTCATAACCACCTCTGCGGACACAGTAAGTGTTCAGTAAAGGTGAGGTAACATTTTCCACTTTTGTAATTTTGAAAATGCAGTGTAAATCGACACCTTTGCTTTCTGCAGCCCTTTCCTGTGTAAACACATCCTCCCCAAGTTCCAGAATCAAAACTACTCCTAGCTTTAAATTTGGGTTTTGGATTACAAACCAGAGTAACTTGCAAAATCTGCCCTTCCTAAATCTACATGCTCCCATCTTTGACATAACGTCTTCATGAAAAAGCATGATGTCTTCAAAGCTTTTTCTATATTTGATATGTTCATAAATGATACATTGACAAAGATAGTATTTTTCTCAAGAGCAACATTATCCAAAAGCTCTCTAGACAAAATTTGAAAGAAATATGGGGTGAATTTTTTTTCTTGTTGCTCTGAAAAACCACAGTATCATGAACTTTGTAGCAGATTCTCTATTACTTCCTTTAAGAAATGGATTTTTGAATCCTACTTCTACACTGACACAGAGAGAACAAGATAAATGTGAGACCAGCTTTAGAAAAACAGGTTGAATTACTATCTACAATTTCAGGTATTAATATCCAAATTCACTGAGTTTGCAAAACCAAGCATAAAGAATAGACTTGCCCTCACAAGATATTTATTAACTACTGCTTCTGGTCTGGCTGGAAATACTTTAAAAAAAAAAATAATAATCAATCTGTTGCATTAAATTGCTTCCAGGCAGAGCTAGGAAGCCCAGTTATTTTTAAAGCTAAAACAACAGCAGACACATTTTCCTTATGTAGGTTTGGTTCAGATCCCGTTCAAGCTTGTAATTTTATCTACATAATACCACTTTCTCCTTTGTAAGGGATTCTGGTCTATCATGAAAGGAGTCATCATTAACCACCACTGTAACTACAATTTTTTAAATACTTTTTTAAGTTTAAGCTCATCCTTCAGCTACTGAGTTCCTAGGGTCCCACAAACGATTTTTATTTCCCATTCCCCAGAAAAGGAATTCCTTATGTAAACATAATTCTCTCTTGTTTCTCTGTCATAGACTCCTCCCCTTTTTTCTTTTCAACTTATGAAAAAAATGTTTCATGTCTCTTCTAAAGAAGCAGGATTTGTATTTGTCAGAGTTGTAAAATTTAAAAAGTGTAATTACAGCTAGATGCTACAAGACCCTTGTTATTTTCAACTTAGAATATTCATATAGCACACTGAAAGCCCCATAGACCTTTAGAACCTTCACAGAACTCTCCTTTTGTCCATTTCATTGTTTATTGTACCAAAAAATCTCCGTTGTATTATTACCACATTTAATTTCAAAAGATCATCCATTCTTACCTAGTACAATGCAATACAAAACACGCTGGAATCCTAAAATTCAGCTTAAGCAACAACTGTTCAAACACAAAGAGAAATGACAAATACTGTATGTGGTGAGAATAACCACCACCTGACAACTAATTAAACACTTGTTTGCAGACTAGACTTTCAAGGCAAGTGAGATTTTTCTTCATTAAACGGCACAGGTTCAGCTCAGCTCTGCAGAATCTGAATCTTAGACAGCCATCAGTTACAACTGTATTGTGGAAGTGTCTCTAAAATTTCTAGCCCACACAATTAAGTTATGTTGTTTCCTCATATCACGTTTACTATCTCCAGGAGTATAGTCCCACAGCAATTTAAACCACTTTGTGCTGGGGCTGCCATGTCCTCTCCCTCCCAGCCTTCCAGCCACCCAGTCTGGCCCCTTCCCTGTGCCAGCACTGGTGGTCCTGGGGACAGGAGGTAAGCCAGTTCAGGCAGCCTGGCCAGCAATGGGTTGGATTTTGCAGGGTTAATTTTAGTCCCGTCAGCTCTCTGATACGCAGTTTGGGTAGTTTTGCATTACTTGACAGTTACATCTCAGGGTAAGGACACCTCAATTTATGAACAAAAACGCTTCTCTAACACATTGGCAAAATGTGAAAAGCAATGCACACGTAGAATCAGAAACAAATTGTTGCTCCCTGAAATAACAGAGTATACGATATTATATTTGGGTTATCTATTTAAAATCCGTTGGCATAATCTTCATTTGCCTTTTTATGCTTTTGTTTTTTCAAGAAGAGATAAAAGTTTACTATATGCAGAAGCATTGCTGCCATGTCATTAACTCTAGTGTTGTTGGGTTTTTTCTATAGCACAATTCTGCCATGTCATTTTTCTAAACTAGAAACAAGCACAGTAAAACCATTTGTTAACTTACCTCCCAGAACACACACTCTCATTTTAACACCATAAAATCTCAGCATTCTCTTTACATTGTATAACTTCTTGCTAGAACTTTACTCTCATCAAATATGCAGAAAATTTTACAGATCACCAGGCCTTCTGCAATTTTCAAGCAGTTTTGTTTGTTATTGGTTCATACAAGAGATTCACAGAACCTATTTTAAAGTGACTCAGCTGCTATAGTCCTGGGCTGTCAAGTAATACCATTCTTCCCCCCACCCCCCGTTCCCTCATTTTCTCATCTTGATCTATTCAGAAAAACTTTTGATACACTCATAAGAGTAATGTACCAGGCAAGAGTGACGAATGAATGTTTCTAGAACTGTCTTTGGCTTTTTCCCTTCAGAGATGCCTTTTCTTCCAGTATGAGACCTTTACACTGTATCCAAAAGAACAAACCAGTGAGGTCCCACACCACCTTCATCTGATCTAAGGTGGCACTGCTGTGACACAGACCTCCTGTCCCTCAGTGTGCAGCCCCTTCTGCCAGCACTGGTGATCACACAGACAACTAGTTTTATCATAGCACCCTCACATGGGTTTACTGTACCAGTATTTTATTTATTTATATAACTGTACCCTACTGGAAACGCAGGAATTGACCAGGGTTAGTCAAGGATATATTAAAAGGTATTAAACAGCTTGCAATATGAGACAAAGGTTAGTAGTATGAGATCTATTTATTCTGATGGAGCCAGGGAGGAAAGAGAGCTCCTCTGCTTGTGCAGAAGCCTGCTGGTCTCATTAGTTTGCGCTGTTCTGTGATTCCTCTTTTAGACTCACGTACTATTAAATAATTTTTGTTTACAGTTCGTATGATATAGAAGAGAGTGTTTCTGACTAGTAGCAGTAACAATTACTGTTTACAACCACAGTTTATATACTTTTATTTTTTCCTAAAGAAACAGGGACAAAATTCTTCCTGTATTTTGCTGCATGTTATCTGTCCTCTAACTACTCTATAGTTGAATACGTGACTGCCTTATTACTTTGGTAAGAAATCAGTCCACTGATAAGTTTGATTTATGGTTCAACTAGACAGTTGTGTATGGTTTTTCGAAAAGTATTACTTCACGACTTTAGGAGAACTGCAACAGAATTTATCCTCTCTTATTACAACCTGTAAAGTAATTCTACTTACTTGCACATACCATGAAAAAAATAATATGAAGGCATTAAACTACCAAAAGCAAAGGAAATAATTTATAGAAGCCACTTCATCTCAAAATAATACTTACCAGATGAACTGTTAAATGAACAGCCTAGAGGAGTGTTGATGAGGACAAGGGTCAATAAATGGAGTTACGGAATTAAATGTTTATGCTGTTCATATAAAACAAGTGTCCAAACAGTGCAACTAGAAGACAGGAATCAAAGTTCAGTAGAGGTTTCATAGATATAACAATATACACATGGGGATTTTTCATTCAAGAACGAGTATCAAATGTGTATTTGTTGTTTCTCTTTCCAAGCTCACATCACCTGAAGTGGAAGTATCAAATCTAAAAGGTATTTAGAGCATGTCTCCCATTTGAAATCGATGAGAAGTTCAGTGACAAAATACCTGTGGGGACCCAATCCAATTTCCTGATGGGACTACTCACGCTTTAAAACTAGACACTGGCCAAACTGGGGCCTGGAACAGTTTCCACTTTGCTGCTCCTTCAAGCAGTACCCTCATAAAACATCTTGCTGTTGCTCCACCAGAATCTATACAGTGGAAAAAGAAAACATCTTGTATCTTTATATCATACTACTTCTCTGTTGCCCTCTGCCCACATAGTCCTTCACTTCTGCAGAATCCTTTTTTCCCTTTCCAGCAATGTCAGCTTGCTGAAACTGCACCCTCATAACCACACAACCTTTAGGGGATGTCATTCAGCTCTGCTCTGGACTCAGAGGAAACAGGTACATAATACTATGCTCATTCTTCATATACCTTCTACTGAAAAAGTAATATAGTGATATCCTTCCTCTTCCATCAGCTATTGTAGGCCACACTTCATCATCACAGACGAACACGTGCTGGATGTTTATAAAGCAAAACCAGAAAGCATCAATATAAACAAAGACTAATTCAATCAGCAGGCAGCAGTATAGCCCCTTTGTTTTGTGAAGCAGTGCACGCTGTCAGTACAACACTTGTGCACAACCACTCATGCAGATACACACAAGCTAATTTTAAACCAGCTTAGAAGCCTGGAACTGTCTATAGCATACTCATACTGCTTCATCAACAGGCTTTGCAAACTGCTCAACACCAGTGCTACCACACGCTGTGAGCTAGATAAGCCTAAGGTAGGTGTAATACATCTACTTACCACCACCATAATAGTGTACCATTAGTGGTACACTGTGATTTCTTGTTTTCACGGAAATTACCAGGCAGATTTGTTTGTGTTCTTAAATGAAACCTTTTGTCCACTGCCAGTTAAAAGGCAAACTCATACTCTATAGCTAAGGGATCACCCTGACTTTCTCAAAAGTGTCTTTTACTGCCACCAGAAAAATCACATACAGCCGTTCTCAGTTTCAATAAAGATCACCAGCCAACACCACTTGGAAAAGAAAGTGGAAGTCTTTTCCCAGACTAGCTGAGGAGGACAAACAGATGTAAAGAGAAAAATGTTGGTCGTCAGTCAAGTCTGTGAAGAACATCCGAAAAACTAACAGGATGTCTGCAGATGAACACTGGTGCATGGCAAAAGCTTGGGAAAAGTAAATGCAAAAAGCTAGTAAGGGACATTTCGAATTACTTACACGTTTAGGCAAAACCAAGAGGAAAGACAATCACTTAATTTGTTGGTTGTCCCACTAGCAATGCTGCAGCAGTCTGCACTATGAGCAACAATTAAAAGCAGGGTTAACAAACAACGCATCTTCTTTCAGTGCTGCAAAATCCTGTCGTTCCTTTTCTTTGAAGCTTTAACTACTTTGTAGTCACTGGATTAGAAGACTTGAGGACATGCATACTTTCCAGACATGCTGAGCCTAATGACAACTTCCTTTTCAAAGCAACAGCCTCACAATGAATAAACAAACTTAAATAGCAAGCCATCCTTTGCACAGAGAACATTGTGACAGATGCTGTAAATTAGATGATGGAATACTCTAAGCAGCATTTCTTCCCTCTGAGCAACCACACAACGCAACACAGAACATCTAAGGAAAGATTTATGTATAAAAACCAAAGGAAGTTTGCTTTATGTTTTTACTCTGACTGCAATGTTCAAAATAACACAAAGAGGGTTTTTAAAATAAATTATCTGAATCAAAGGTATGATTAAAAACTTCAGACGCTGACTGCTTCTAGCTGACATTTTTATTAACTATAACACGTGAATTTAAGATTCTGAAGATAAGCCACAAAGAGGCCTCTTCAAGTCTTCTACACGGAAGATTCTTGGAGGTATCAAATAAGCAATAGTATTCATTGCCTTTCTTTCCTTTTACATTTAATTCTCTTTGACTAGTTCATTTCTTTGACTAGTGGCCTAAGACTGTCATTTTTCTAATTAGTGGTCAAATATATTTCCATGCCAATGACAGTTCTAAAAGCTTATTCACACCTTACACAAAGTGCAGTGAGTTTAGAAAAAAGATCAGCTTTCCTGCAAACAACTGGAAGCTCACTAAATAGGATTAATTTGCCTCATCTGTCAGCTGGTCCTTTTCTTCCGGCAACTTGCATTTCTATGCTGTTTACAGCAGAAAAGAGATAAAGGAGAAAATCGCAATTCCAATACAAATGCTTAACATAATCAAGAAACTCAAGGGGAAAAAAACAAACCCAACGGCAACCCTTGACCCAAGGATAAACTTCACCACTAAACTACTTAACGATTCAATTAATGCTGGCAAAGGTTTGACCTAAAAATATTTAATGTAATCAATGTCATTTATTAAATGCTATGTGAAGACTTCTTGTATTCAAAGCTGTATCGACTTTTACCAGGTGACTTATGTACAATTTCCAGAGCTGAATCTCATTTATTATAGTCAGGAGGGAGCTATAGCTAAATCTCAAGCAACTTTATAGATTCAAGCATTTTACAACTTTTTGTACTTAGGCATTTAAAGGCATTCAGAAATAATCCATACTTGCATTCATTTCTCCACTAACATTGTACTCTAAGAAATCAGGGGGGGTTCTTTATAAAACTCAGTAGAAGTTTACAAACTTCAGGGCCTGCAAAATCATAGCACAGAGTTACCATTATGTATGTTTTGATCTCCAGACATTCTGTTGACAGAATTCTAATATTTTTTTTTTAGACACAATGCTCTGCATACTTTGCAAATCATGTGAATATTAACTTCAGTTTGATTAAACGTTTTTTGGTTTTTTTGTACTTAATGTTAAGAGGCCAAAAGCCTATAAGCCAAGTAAGTACATTGTGCAAACGACCATCCCAGTTTCTGTTGTCTCTTACTTGGTCATATTGTAAAGTGAACACTGAAAAGGCTGAAAGGACATTTTGAAAAATAAACCTTTAAATAAAACATAGATTAACAATGGCTGTTTACCACTACACAAATCTAATTAAACAGAAGAATACCGCTTAACAATGGAAGTACACAAGTATTTATTGCTGTGATTATGGGCTCTCAACCACTGTGCTGCACATTCAGTGAAGAAAATGGAGTCCCCAATCCGTGCCTACCGAGGTATAGCGCAACCACGCTGTCCACAGGTGGTCGCAATGATTATCACAAGCACGTTTACGGGGTAGCTATATATATATATATATATATATACACACACACACCCAAATCCGCTTTTAACGCCACTTTGTGGTTTTATTACTGCCTCCGCGAAGGCTGAAACACTCACCCCATCAGAAGCGTCCCCTGACGACCTGGGCAGGCAGCGCGCAGCCCCCCTGCCCGCAGCCCCCCCCGGCCCGCAGCCCCCCCCGGCCCGCAGCGCTGCCCCCGGCGGCAAAGCCCGCACCCCGGGGGCGGCGGGCAGGCTCTGAGACGGCAGAAAGGGGCTAGCAGTGGCAGAAGCATAAGCCTCGGTGTTCACGGGCTGCAGGGGGCCAAGGGGAGGAAGGAAAGCGACTCCCGGGACACCGTGCGCACCTCCCTCCCGCTGCGTCCGAAAGACAGATCCAGCTGCTCGGGGAAAAGGGAGGGAAGTGGGGACAGGGACAGAAAGCCGGGCATCTCCTTCCACGTCTCGCAAACGACGACCGTCATCCTCCCTCCGGCCCCGAGAGGAGGCGCTGCCTTCGACCGAGGCCCCCCCAGCCTCCCCCCGGCCGGCCGGGAGATCCCCCGGGGGCAGGGCGGCGGGGCAGGCGCTTCAAAAGGGAGCGATAAAGGCACCAGGAAAAATAAACGCGACGGGAACTGACCCCAGATCCGCGGGCTGTAACACACGCTCGCCTCCTGCTCTCCCCCCGTAAACGCCCCAGACCTCCAGCTTTCTGCTGACCCACTCCCTTCACGGTAATGTAACAAATGGCAAGACCTCGGACCCCGGAGCTGAATAACAGGAAATATAGGCATCTGTCACCTCCCGGGGAGAGGTAAACGGATTAGCGAAAGCAACAAAGGGAAGAAAAGCCCTTTCAAACGTGCAATTGATTAACAAGTCCCCTCTTATCTGCAGTATCACTGTTTTTCCTTAAAGACATCATCGGTCTCCTCCTGCACTTCGGTGCAATTAAGCCACAGACAGGAAAGGCGGAGGAGGGAGAAGCTGCCCGCCCGGAGCGCTCCCGCACTGCCCGGCGGAGACAGCACGGGAAGGGTTACAAACCCGGCATGAAAATGCTGCCGCCTGTCACCTCCTCCCTCAGTCCCTGGGCAAACTGCCCCGGGAAGGAGTTTGCGAGCAAGGTTTATCGGCTGCAGAGGGTGAGAGAGCAATTTTCCAGAGAACGGTTTCAAAAAAGATCAAAGACCTGAATCCGGCAGCTCCTATCTCGCCGTTGGGTTTCACATCCCACATCACCTCCCTCCCCTTTTCTCCTCTGAGAGCACCGCGTCTTAGGCGTGCGCGGGAGGGCAGAAAGGAAAAAAGGAATAAAACGTTTGTGCGGCTTCTTTTACGGGAACTCTAACTCTTACACCATCGCGTCTCTCCAACGCCACACGCTTCCCAAAGTCCCTGTAAATCACGGCGCTCGCCTCGGAGATGCCGGACAAACTGGCAAATGCTCAGCAGACGCGCTGGCTACCACGGCACGAGGTCAGATGTTAGTAAGGGCAGTTTATTCAGCCCTAAAAACAATCGCGGCGCTCGCTGAACCGAGTCCTAGCGTTTGCTGAGCCCAAAGGCCGACCTCCTCACTCCCCGAGGGTCGGCCAGGTACACAGGGGAAACAGGACCCTCTAAAGCTCAGAAACACACAGAAAGAGACCCCGCCGAGCCTCCATCAGCTGCAAACACGGCGGCTGCCCTCTCGCCCACTCGGCTGTAATTCCCCCCCCCGCCGCTCCTGGTTCCCGCTGAGATTCTGGCAACACTCAACCGCCCAAATAATAACACATTATTATAACCACTCCGAGGGGAGGGCTGGAGGGCGGGCGCAGCGAGGGAGGAGGCTCCACACTTTGCTATCCACCCTCGGCAACAACAAAACCCGAACTTTTCCTTTGTTTTCCCCCAGTCTTTCTTACCCCCGCCCCCCAGTCGCCACCGACCAGCCTCGGTGCGCTGGAAGCGGTCGAGGAGAGGCACGAAGCGCCCGCCGCCCGAGCGGGGCAGCGGCGCCGGGATGCGCTAGAGAAAAAGTTTTAGCGAACCGTCCTCAGCGCAGCCACCGCTGCCCTCGCCTCCTGCCAACACCCGTCCCCTTAGAAGAAATCGCAACATCAGGTTTGCATTTAGAAAGAAGAAGCAGAAGAAAAAAAAAATAAAGAAAGAAAGAGGGGAAGAAAGACAGCCAAAGTAACCATCATCAGCCACCCCTTGGGGATGCTGGCGGCTCCGCCGGTCCCAAATAGATACGCGCAACTCCCCCCGAAACAGAGCCCGCTCTCCCTGCCCGCCCCGTCCCGCACAGCCCGCCCCGCCGGGCAGCGCACCCGCCCCGCGGGGCCCGCTCCTTACCTGCCGCGCGGAGGCGGAGGAGCGCGGCGGCCGCCAGCAGGGCCAGAAGGCGGCCCGCCGCCCCCCGCCGCCCCGCCGCCCCGGGGACCATGCTGCCCGCCCGGTAACAGCGCCTGCGGGCGGAGCGGGCTCCGCTGTCGGTGCCGCTGCGGGGGTGGGGGGGGAGCTCGGCGCCGCCGCGAAGTTCTCTTCGGCACCGCCGCTCCGGCCCTGCGCTCTCGCTAACGGACTGTCCCCGACTGGGGGCGGAGGAAGCCGCGCTCCTTTCCCCTCCTCCTCCCTCTCCTCCTCCTTCCCCAGCATCCCAACGTCACCCGGGAGAAGCCCGACGGAGGGGAGGGGAGGGGAGAGGCGCCGAGGGGCGGACAGGATGGGGACAGTCCCTGCGCTCCGGCACCCTCTGCCGGGGGCCGCGCCCCCGCCTTTCCCTCCGCGCGGGGGTGGGGGCGCCGCGGTGGGACCCCCAGGGTGGCAGGGCTTCCTCAGAAAAGCCTCCAACAAAACACAAATGAGCGGGCGGGGGCCACGTGGACCAAGCCCACCACCGCCTCTGGCCTTTGCCTCCCTCCCCGCTGCTGAACTGACGCCTTTCTGAACCCACGAGCACAAAGTGACCCGAAACAGTTACTCCTGCCCCCAGACGCCCCGCAGCAGCGCCCCGCAAGGCAGGGACAAGCACGGCTGGGATCTTGCTCCGTGCGCCCTACCCCTGCTCCCCTGCTAGCGCGGCAGAAGTAAATTCTGCTTTCTGTCTCCCAACAGGCGGAAAATGCTGCTGCTCCCTGTAAAGTTCTAAAACATTTCAAAGTTATTTACACCAGAAGTACGAGCACTCTGAACACAATTTAAACATACTTTTCAAAATCCTTATTTTATTATTTTTTTTTGCAGTTCAAAGAAATCGGTACTTTCAGGTAATGCAGACCTGCGAGCAGGCATCTGTTAATTATGTCATAAACTCCAAGAACACAGTAAGACCTGAATATTTGCCATATTTTAAGCTTAATTTTAACAACAAATTTAATCAGATGTGTCTCTATAAATGTAACATGCCTATTGTTTTAGCCTTTATTTTCTAAAGATTTGATGGGGAGTAGTGCTGAATACATACAAATCCCTTTAAGTTCTTCCCCAAATCAAGCTCTAAACTCACAATTGTTTCAGTGAAATTAATTTCCCACTAAATTTACTTCTCATTGCAAACAAAGGCAAACATTACAACATGTTCTTTCTTCCTGCTTTTGCACCCTGTTTCTTTCCTCTCAGGTCTCCAGCTCCATCTTGAAAAATCTTCTGGCACTTAAGGATGACATAGGGACGTCCCAATCCCTCTTTGGCAGGAATGTAGGACTGACTGAATTCAGTCCTTTACATCACAACAACACATTTTATAATCACTTTCATAAACATATGAAACCTAATGAAAATGCAGCGAGGATGTTTTTTAAAAGCTTCACTCTTTAGATTAAAGGCTGCTCCAGACCTTGCCTTTTTGGTGGTTAGAAACCTACTACTAATTTTTAGCTGATATGTATTCATGACCAGTTTATACTCCTTATCTCTTGTGCCACGATTATGCTTCCACATAAATAGCTTCCCACTTCTCTTCTCTGTGGTATAAAATGGCCAGAATCACATCTCAACCTTCATTGTGTTACACTAAAAAAAGACTGAATTTTTAAATTTCCTCTGACATTATCAGTTCTGCATTCCCTGATCACCCTAATCCTTTTTCCTGCTGCCCCGTCTACCCTCCCCCCACCTGTATATTTGGAAGTCTTACTCAACCTTTCTGAAGGTGGGTGGGTCAAGCTGGGCAATAGTATTGGAGATGCTTTCTCTACCAGAGCAATGCTAATTTCCTTTCTGTGCTGAAAAGACTGATACATCCTGATGATTACAGCACTATTCCACTTAAAGAAATTCTGTGATGTGTTAGAAGACCCTACATCCTCTCTTTCCTTATAATTTCCAGTGTATATCTAACAGGAAAGAACTGGATCAAAATTCTATGTGCCTCGCAAATCCTCACACCCCCATGCTTTTTTTTATCTCAAGTCATTAAGACCAGTTCTTTCTGTAAGGTATTCTGCACCATCTTTTATCAAGAATGTCTCTTGGCTTTGCATCTGCAAAAACTTTTGATTGCACGTTTTTAATGTGCCCTAAAGCTTTTGTGAAGACATTAGATCTATATTAAATATTAGAGATCAATAGTGAAGAACATCCCTCCACCTAATGGTTTGCAATTCAAGTTTTCTTACATTCCTCTCAGCTCATCACCCACCTTACACTTTTACCAAGGAAGCCCTATGAACTCCATCTTAACCCATAACTTCCCATATGGAGGTATATAAAATGTTGTCCAGATGAATGAATTGTTATAGGATCATAGAGGGGTTTGGGTTGGAAGGGACCTTAAAGATCATCTAGTTCCAATCCCCCTGCCATGCCCAGGGACATCTTCCACCAGACCAGGGTGCTCAAAGCCCCATCCAGCCTGACCTTCAACACTTCCAGGGACGGAGCATCCACAACTTCCCTGGGCAACCTGATCCAGATCTAGTATGTCCTTTGTTTTGAAAAATCACTGAAAGGAAGCTGTTAAGGTTCCCTGACACAATACTTCTTCAGTAAATATGTTAACTTCCATGATGATGTGTTTTCTCCCAAATCCTGTCCCAGAGCTTTGTAGCTTCCTGAGGTCAAACTAAAAGATCTGTAGGTACTGGGTGACTTTTTCCTCATTCTTCAGAAAGACCATCTACAAGAGTTGAACAAAGCCTTGATCTCTGGGGAAAAGGGTAAGAAGGTGTAGCCATATAATGTGATACAGGAAGCATATGCAGCACACAACCTGCAAGTAACAAAAAGGCTATATACTCTTCTGCTCCTTTCCAAAATAAAGCTGCTACTTGTCACTGGCTAGAAGAGTGAGCTTGTTACTTCCCAGTTACATGATACTGCACCTCCTTCAGTAGATTACATGGGAGGGGTGGGGAAAGGAAAGAAAAGCGGGGGAAGTAACTAGGCCTGCAGTTTAATGTATGTTTAATGTCCTTTCCCCCATTTTTACTTTCATTCCCCAGTCTAGGCAGTATCTGCTGTTTAGTTGTGATAAGCACATTTTTTGTTACAGGTTGGGATTATCGTTCTATTGCAGGGAACAAATGAACTCACTCAGTGACAAGAAGTGTGCCCAAGAAACTAAAGCAGAGAAAGTGCTGTGACTTTCTAATCAATAAAACTTTTTTGTAAACCTGTAGCAATTACCTGCCTAAAACCTTACAAACTCTATGTTCCTCTGGAGCTTATGATTGTTCAGTTGAGTTTCTTACCTTCCAAATATAACATGGGATAAAACTGCTTGCATAAATTAGTCTACATTTTGCATAATCCTACCAAGAAATAATAATTTGGGGTTTTTTTTTCTCTGATGCTTTCAAAAAAATCTCACAAAATAACTAGGATATGGATCCAAACAATTTTTGCATTTGGGAATAAATAAGCATTTGATAGAAATTTCAGTTGTGAATTCTTTTTCTGACTTAGCAAGGGAAACTGGTTACATTATGAAGGCTAGATGACTAGACCAAGTTAGCTACTGAGAATTTAAGTCACCTTCATAGCCGCAAGTGATTTTGTCAGTGACCACAAAAACGGCCATTTCATATTTCAGGGAGAATCACTTGGCAGGACTGAGGTGAAGTCACTGCAGTGAAGAAACCACAGTACAAATTCTTGCTCTGTATTGTAGAAAAAATACGTACAGCAGGCAAAGAAGCACGGACAACTGCACATTTCTTCTGAGTTAGTTCACCCTACTCATGTAAGTCATTAGAGTGCTCACTTGTGTTCTGCAGCATATGGTCCCAAACTGTTTTGTCACTGCTTGACAAAGCAAAAGCTGTGCATGTATTTGTTTGCATGGCCATATGGTATGTGCTTGATAGGAGCAGTTGAGAGCAGTGGGCAAAGCTGGAATTCAGCCTAAACTTGCTTGGAAATCCCTGTCAGAATTTGAATGGATTTGCTGTGTGTGTCTGCTTTCATAATAAATACAACAAAAGAAACATTAAAGAAAATGTAAGATTAGATGTGGTTCAAACTTCAAGGTCTCAGTGTTCCTATAATAATTCTACAAGCATAGGTAAGTTTTAATTGGTGCACTTTGTATTAAAAAAAATTATTCCGCATCTAATCTTTCTATTCCTTTAATGAAAGCAGTGCAGAAAATATTACTGTGGACGTTACCTACATGCTTCACATTTTCAGGATAAACTTTTGGGCTTTCTTCCACAATGGTAATGTACGCACAGAATTCTGCTATGGGCCAAAAGTGAGAAAAGGATGTAGGCGTCTAAAACAGGATCCAGACAGGCTTCAGACACCCAAGTCCAAATCTGTAACCTCAAAATGTACCTGTTTAATCCCGAACACCTCAATAGCTGTCTCCCATTTGGTGTAAACATTCCTTGCACACCCAGACATTTATACATTGCCAGAACTGCCCTGTCCATAGCAACCGAACATCCAGTTCCACTGAGGTCCAGAAACTTCCCCAGCACAATGCTTGAGGCTGTTGACAGCCCATGTCTGATTCTGACCACCCAAACAGTTTTAGCTGCTGTCTTCTGAAACTGCACAGCTTGAAGGAAACCATGGTGATGCATGCACTGGTCCAGCCCATACCAGCCTGTAGTACGAAGAGCTGGGCTCTTGACCCTTCTCAGCACCTAGGCCCTCAGGGAGTGCCTTGGCCACAAGACACTATGCAGAAGAGTGGGACACTCCCTACCCCTCTTACTGAAGCTGTGCCATTGTATATAAACACATGGGAGAGTCTTGGGATGGAAGTGAGAAAGCACAAGGGGAGGCCCAGCTGTGTGTCTTGGGCACTGAACAAGGTATAGGGCATCTATGAGACTGGTCACCTTGAGAAACATTACAGTTAGCAAATCGCTGAATAAAACCAATTATAACTTTGGAGCAGCCACTCAAAGAATTGCATGTTCACAGTCTATCTGCACATTTCCAATCTTTTTATTTTTAATGCAACTTGTAACTATCAAAATAAAAAAAAAAGTTAAAAACACTCATCAGACAACCTCTTCCTCTGCTGGAAGCAAGATAGTGTCAGTTTTTGATCCACACTTTTATACCATTATTTATCATGCTTTATACATGATATTGAGATACATGTGTGTATATTAAAATAGCTACAACAAATATTTTGAAGGAAGTATTTTACCTCAGGAAGGTAAAAGCCCATTTCTAAATGGGCTCAGGAGTCATCTCCCTTCTTGCTTTTCTTTCCAGCTCTGCACATACAAACATATCAAGCAGTATTGCCACAGAAGCTGGCCCACCACAGAACAAACAGATCTGGCAAGTATTCACATCATCTACACTCCTTCAAAAAGAAGAGCACCAAGGGTATTTCTCACGCCCAGAACAACAGGAAACAATAATCAAAGCTTTTCATGTATTTCTAAAGTTTGGATGCAGACAATGCTCAGAAAAAGAAAGCTGACACCAAGTTGTAAAACATACTCACCTGATGGCCTGAACAACAGGCAGCATCTTCAGACTGATGCCGTCTCAATCCTCTTAGTCATAAAAGATGAATCAGAATCTGAATAGAGAATGGGGTTTAGTTTTCCATTATAAAAATCAAACAAGAACATAAATATCTGAATTAATATAATTTAGAGCTCAACTAATCTTTGAAATTATTATGATTACACTGAAGACTGAGGTTGGCATTTAGTCTCTCATATTCCAAAAACCCCCCCTAAGGTTCTTTTTTCATGGAATTTTCATTGTTGTTTGTCATTAGCTGTATTGAAATACTTAATATGAACTTATTTTAGTTGTTTATATCAGCCATCACCATGGCACTAGAATGCTACAGTTTGGTAAATAACATACGAACAATTAAAATTGTAACTATTTAACTTATGTCAATTGCAAAACAAGCTCTAGCTGTCAAGCTGGAACACCAACATTCACACATTTGATGGATTTCAAAGTTTCAAAAAAGGGTGTCTATGTGCCCTTAACACCCTAAGGTAGCTGCTGAGTTCATACAGAACTATAAATCCATTACTCAAGCTCTCGGTACTAGGATGCTATGTTAAGTAGTGCAGTTTACAAGGCAATACCAAAAGTACAACATTCTTTCAGTGAGGGAGACAGAAGAATGTGAGTGGATCCAGACAGCAGAGCATGGCACACTATGCAGGATAAAAATACTGATCAATTTCAAGATACATCAGATCTTCACAAGTCACCACAAAACTATATACTGTTTTATTTTGAAAGGTCATCATCTGAACGTGAAGGTGTCAAGGAAACACTGAACTGAACCAAGTATTTAAAAGTCAGGACCGAAGGGGTATTGACTACAGATAATACTCTCTGGAGATCCTCGATGTGCAAGCCTGTGCCTAAAGAATAGTTGTGGGGGAAGCTGGGAAAGGGGAAGGAAGAGAAGGTGAGAACTTTTTTGGTTTGGGTTGGGGTTCTTTGTTTTGGGCTGGTATTTTGGTGGGGTTTTGTTTTGTTTTCTACAGCTAGCCGTAGCTAGAGAACAGTCAGTCTTCAACATTGGCATATGGGTGTTCATGACCACAGACAGGAATCAGAAGTCGCATACTCTTGTTGCCAAGAGCACTTAAGAGTACTCCAGATGGAAGAAATATCATTACAAGATTTCCAAAAGTGCATCAAGGAATGTCTTGGATTTAGAGGGGGGGGGGGGAAGATGGATATACTTGAGAAAGAGGTAAAATCTGAGAGAAAACTAAAAGCAGTCAGCACAAGCTCCTATTTCTTATAACACAGACATGATGTTTCTTGCAACTCCTCTGCAAGCAGCCCCCAAATGGACCACAAACTCGGTCTAGCGGAAGCAGGCTTAACACACCACAATCCTGCACTAGGGATCAGTCACGTGGTAAAGTGAAATTCCTCTCCTTCCCTCTTCTCTCCCCAAACTTGGGGACACCTATGGCATACACACATAAGGGAGCAAGACTGACCATGGGAAGAACTTCAAACACAACACACAAACAGTAGTGGGAAGATGAATACAACTACAATCCATCAGGTGCTGCTGTGCCCATGGCATGGAGCAGGTGAGTGCAGTCGGCTCTCAGTATATGCTCCCCAGTGTTCTCGCTTTCCTCTACAACCCTGAGGAAGTTTGCCACATTTTTCCCTTCTCTCACCCACAGTCTGAACTTTAAGTCTTATGAAAAGAAAATTCAGCATACTGATGAATATTAAAATATTTAGGATACCATAAGTTAATAAGGTATTCTAAAATATTCACAGATCATTGTCTGTATCTCATGAATGGGAACCTGAAAGTGTGACATGGAGTTGAATAAGATGTACAGGCATGAATAAAACTGTTTAACACACACGCAACTA
The DNA here is from genome assembly GCF_015220075.1 of Falco rusticolus. Classification (NCBI taxonomy): domain Eukaryota; kingdom Metazoa; phylum Chordata; class Aves; order Falconiformes; family Falconidae; genus Falco; species Falco rusticolus. The sequence goes on along the minus strand of NC_051210.1, from coordinate 36,194,055 downwards.
GTCAACAGTATAGATAACAGGCTTCACACTGAAGTCCACCAAAGAAGATGCGATTACACTGAATTTACTTTTGAAACATTTTAAAGATTGCATAAAACCTTTTCTCCTCAGAGAGATTTGCAAAGTAATCAGCTGGAAAGAAAACAACTGGGTCTCTGACTCCCATGTGGATTCTTGAGGTACTCTATGAAAAGCAGCATAGTGCTAACAAGTAAAGATATTTTAAAATAAGACTTTTTTGTTCTATACAGATACAAGGCTGCACTATGTCTGAATCAGCTATCAAATGGTTTTGATGTTGCTGTGCTGCTACTTGCTATATATGTATGTATATGGTATTTTTTCCTCCGTTGTTTCACCTTCTCTGTGTACCAGTCCCATAAATACATACTTCACAAAAACCAGAAAAGTGAGCTACTTCTGTTCACTTAAAGATGCTCTCTACCTTTTCTCATTCCTTTTACTGGAATACAAACAATCAACAGTTACTCACTACACAACTACAAAAAAACCAGTCTGTGCCTTTTTTGTCCCTCTTCTAGAACTTTGTTTTTATTAAAGTGGATTTTAAGATACTTAGTTATACCAACTTTTCTATGCAGTTATATTCTCTAAATTCTACAAGCAGAAACAACCTTACTGAAAGCAGCAAGAATTAGAAAAATTATTCATGTTTTGTCTTAGATTTAAATTGCAAGCTCAGTCTGGTCTGTCAAGGAAGATAAGCAATTGCTGGGGGCAGATTAGATAACTCTCTTGAATGAAAAGGTCTTACCTCCATACACAACAGAGGGAGAAGAAAAGGGACTGAAGGCAAGTAAACTGTTTTTATTAGGGAATCAATGTATTTGTACCTGGTCAGCTACTTTGGTCACACCTTGTCCTGTTTCACTTCAGGAATCTGAGACTATACTTCCTGGTTTGAGTCTCATTTATCCAATTAAATTTGCCTAATCTGAGGCTTTGCTTACAGGGATCAGTACCTCTCCTCTGGCATCAGTCAGCATTCCCCACTTCAGGCAAACAGGTAAGGATGGATTATCAGATCAGTCACCACCGTTGTCCCCTAACAGCTGTAATTTGACCAAGATCAAACAAAAGAGAACAACTTATGTTGGTTCCTGTGCTGTTCAGAAATTGCTGAGACACACATTTTGACGGAGGTTTACCTCACTTGCATAACATCAGCCGCTGCACTGCACAAGTGTCTACCTGCCTTATGTGAAAGCTTCTTAAATGAACGCTCCTTGATATCTATCTTTGCTAACCAACCATAGCAGCAGTCAACTTCTTACAACAAATCTGTAATTAAATTAAATAGCACAGTTAAATTAGACTCAGAAGCTCTGAGCTATTGCACAGACATGATGATATCTCTGAGACACCACTGTCGTTTTTGTGGAGAAGAGTTCATCTAAGCAGGCCCAGCATGTGCCAGTTGCTGCCTTGTGCAACAGCTATAACGTTACGCAATGCTGGCCCAGCAAAACCCAGACCCTGAGCACAACCGTCCTCCGTCAGAGCCTCAGCAACTACAGAGCTGCATCAGAATCAACCCAGCTAAGACAAATAGGAAGCAGAGTAACAGAACAGCTTGTTTCCAGCTCCGAGCTGAAGCCCTCTGGGAACGTGATGGACAAATGGAGAAAGTCTAAACAGCACTTTTTCTCCTGCTTGTAAGTTGTGGATAATAGGGAAAGCAAAGACAATGGGAGATAGTATTATTTTTTTGTGTGGTTGGTTCTAAAGTACTCTATATATAATAGCAGTTGAGTCAGACAAGAAAGCATAGACTGATTTGTTAAAAAAGCTACTGTTTAGTCTGTAACATTAAATATACAGAAGTGGTCTATTTAAACTTTGCTTTTCTAAACTTGTACAGCTTTTAACTCATCAGGAGAGGGGGACAGACAGCAGAGGTACTTGTACTTTTGAAAGGGTAGGAAAGGAATTAGGAGACTTGTGTTACATAGTGACTTACAGTGTACAGGGTTGCTCACACTGAAATGAATCTGAATGGAGCAGATTGCCACTGAGCCACACATGGCACTAGAAGTAAGAACAACTAAATAAATACATCTGGGTAGAACCAACCATGAGAAATCATTTTTTCCACTGTAAAATGTGGGGGAAAACTGGAGTATTTTTTTAGCAGAACTGTTGCCAGTGGGGCTGAATGTGAAGCCTAGAGCTTGCCATGGATGCTAACCTCACTGAGGAAGTTTCTTTGTCAACAGGAGCCTGAGCTCCTAGCACACGGAGACTGTATACTGGGTATCTACGTATTTTATTAATGATGTACCACAGACATAGTTTTATCCTGATGTGTGCATATTATCGAAATAAAGACTCTTACAAGATCTTCTAATGCAACCAACCACCAGTACCCCAAACCCACAATGTTTTTCTTTTTGTTTGAATTCTTTGGAAACAATTTCATTAAAGTAAAATGAAGAAGACAGAATTAACAGTGCAGTAAGGATAAGATAACTTAAACCAGAGTTCTATATATACATTCTACTTTCAGTTTGTTTATATTCGTAATTTCATAAAATTATCTGCTATTATATTCTCAGGCAAGAAAATTCCAACAAAAAATCACCCATAACACAAATACATTCCTCATCTACAACATGACTGAGTTAATACTAAGGCTACTCTTGGAAATTTAACTTTTGCTGTTTACTTTCAGTTTACATCTTCAACATTTTAAATAGCAGAAATGAAGCAACTGTTACTATGCATTCCAGCCCAAAGCCTAATCAAAAAAATCTTGTCTTTAGCATTGATAACCATGCCAAAGGACTGTGATGTTTAAGACCTTTAAAGTTAGCCTTCCTATTACCTACAATAAACTTCAGGGGGTTCATTTTGTTTATTTAGTGGAGTATAAGGTCAAGGTGACTTCTAGGACTACTTGAAGCTATAGCTTTTTTAACTTCCATTAGCATTAGTGGGAATCACATGCATGCATCGGTGGCAGGATACACTCTAAAAGAATCCATTTTTCAATCAAAAAGTAGATTTAAAGACCGATTTCTATCAGTGTGCTTTACATGAGTATGCAAGGATTTTGATTTGATCTATGCTCAGCAGGGGTGCCTGTTATTCAAACCATGTGGTATCCCCTTGGTATGTAGGGTATAATACTGCTGCTGTCAGCATTTGCTTTAAAATCTGATGCAACATGTTACAAAGAAGATTTGAACAATCATAACTAAAATTTGTTGGGAAGACTTGAAACAAAGGATTGAATGAAGTTGAAAACTTATGGAAACAATAAAATCTGAAATGCTATAAAAAGAAACTTAGTATCCACATGGGAACTATTCTGCAACTTTCTTGGCAAATTTTAATCAGACATGCCTAACAAAAGTAATATAACTAAACTCTATATAAACAAAAACATGCATACCTTCCAACAAAGGTATTAAACATTACAGTTAACCTTTTTTTAGGACTACCATATATAGGAATACTTAGCACAATCTGATGGCACTGAACTTAGAGAAAAATGCATAGCTAATTAGCAAAACAATTTCCGATACATACCTGTTTATCAGGTCATCTTTCACTATTTCCCACCCTACAGCCTGTATTTACATTAACATTTATATCCAATGTAACTCTACTAGTTTTATTCCATCTAGCTTTATTTGGTCTTATTAAACCTTAGGAGAGACTTTTCTGTCCAAAACACATAGACTGATTAACCATAACCTTCCCAGCCTGCTGTACTTAAAATTAAATACTATCAGTGTTGCTACAATTTGGTATTCAGACAGGCCTGTCAGAAAAAATGAAGGAGTACAGATCAAACAGTTGTTTCCCAAAGAGATCGAAAGCTTTACTGTGAATTACACCGCACAGAGGCAGAAGACATAAGACTTGGAAACAGAGATTTACCTCGTAATACTTTGTACTATACAACTTACTGGTTCAGAGGTTTTCAAAGTCTTATGGAACAGTGAATAAGCAACCCAAAGTTAAAGAAGCTGTGTAAACAACTTTCTAGAGGTGAAGAAACTAAAACCATGGAGAGATTGACCAAAATTTTATAGAAATCACGACAGTATGAGAAATAAAACCTGCATATATTAAAACTTGTACCCCTTTGACTTTCAGTCTGTGCTTCAGAAGACTAGCCTTTATCTACACATAAATCTCCTCCTCTACTCAAGCAGTGAAGTCTTCTCTGCCAGGCTTTGCTTGCATTACTTCTAACACCTTGAGAGCTCAAAAGTGATGTGGAAGCATAAGAGCACACCTTAATGTACAGCATACAATGTTTCCAAACATGGAAAAAACTACAAAAAGGATAGTTCAGGACAGTAAAATGTATTTTTCATTGTTTACAGTGACATTAAATAGAGGAAATGAGACCAGCACTACAGGATTTTACTGTTAAAGTTGTCTGGTGTTGAGTCCTTTTGCACATTTAAGATCATCAAGATCTTAAGAAAGAGAAACAATACTCTTAAATGAGGTAAAACCATCTTTTACAGGCATTTTCTAGTCTGCTGTAGGCGTCGATCTGGTAACAAGTTGCTGGGTCCAGTATGGTTAGTCTTATAACTGTGTTCAGTGGAAGCTTTCTTGTGTCAGTAAGACTAGACTCCACCACTATTGATACGCATTTGATTCTGCTTCAGAACAGATCACAGGGTATCTTGAGATCCTTTCCATTTTTTAAACTTTTTTTAAATAACAAGATGGGTATTATTGTTAATACATAAAGTGTTAAAGCCTGTAATCACAATGAAATGTCAAATTCTACCACGACAGACAACTGTTTTCAGGAACATGAACAAACACTGATGTATCAAAACTAGTTCATGGAGATGGAAACAACAAAGTTGAAACTGAACAGAGTATTTATAACAGCAAAAAAATTATGCCTGCATTTTTAAGTTATAGTCAGTATTACTTTTCAGAGTATAGATTCTATCACAAATAATGAAAATCACTTTGAGGGACATGTTGGTATTATCCAAGGATAAAAGTTCTGGTGACAGTATGCTTAATTTTCCACTGGCGAAAGAAAAGTACATCTGAACTGTGCTTTTGTCATGTTATCCTACTGATTGGCATGTGCTTACGTATTTCTTCTTCTTTTTGACCTCATCATAGCCACTTGTACTTGCCAACTCCATGTTATAACCCTGTGGAGATGGACACAAAAGCAATACATCCAAATAGAAAACTTAAATATTTTCCTCAGTTTAACCAATGACAAAGATTCTATAGAAACTTTTCAGTTTCTATTTTCAACTACTTCCCTTCAATTTGTATGGATTATTTATTATTTTTAAGAAAAAGGTGGTTTATTAAAAAGTAATGATGGACCAACAATAAGAAAACAACAATGTATTAATTGTGTTTTATTCAGTGTTTCATTCTCAGCTTAGGAAGCCAGCTTCCAAAGCACAAAAGAATCACTAACATGTGGGGATGTTTGACTTTCTCTTAAATATTTCCTCCACCTACTGTATATCTACTGCATATATAGTAATATAATACTGTATATTACTTACGTAATATAGCAGACATTTATTTTTGTGTTAGACAGATAAACGATGGTATTAGAGTGCAAGGTTTCTTAAAAAGTAGTGTTGCAGGGACTTTATTGATCATGAAGCACAGAACCAACCATCAGACATGGTACAAGAACACATAGGTCATGCATGTTTCTAGCCTTTTTGACTACTGATCCACTTACCTCCCATACAGTAAGAAAGGTGTCCAAACTGTTCCTGCTGTAAGACATTATGTGCAAAAGCGGTCACTGAATTTAATGATACAGCTTCCATAAGCAGCCATTACTATCTAGAAATACAATCCAGTCAAAAACTACGAATAATTTTTTTCTTATATCAACAGAATATTTCTAAAAGATATAAAACCTACCTCAGCTTCAGTTCTCCGTTTTGCACCAGTAACACACTTTTTCTCATTTCCTTGCTGATGTATTCCTATGCTATCAGTTTTATCCCTAATACATGACACCTCGTATTTCAGTACATCATTCCTTATATCCTAGCCCTCAGTACTTCATTGTCATTTCTGAGTACCACAATAAATCACCTAGGGATAACTGTTGTACCCATAGGAAGACAAAAACTGTGATCCAACCTCAAAGTCTGTTAAGTATTTCAGAATACCAGTTTGATGAGCCTGAGCAGGGAGTTCAAACAGGAGAGACCTATATCCAGAGGGATTTTGAAGGTACGTGCAGTGGACTGGTTGCATCTCCAGCTTAACAACTCTCCACACTCAGATAGGTACTGTACATTCCAAACACTACCACCAAACACAAATCCCTAAATAAGTGTAAAAGTTAGTATTTGGCACACCTTGCCTACTAATGTGATCTGTGTATACCTCAACGCTACAATAATTTAATTTATAACATTACAGATCTTCTTTCAGTTCAGGAACCTCAGAAGCTGGGGTGGTGGTGGTTGAAGTTGTTCTTCAGATTTTTTAAAATCAAGCACTGGGGGAAAAAGTACAATTGAAGCCATGGTTTGGGTATAAATACTGAGTCAGACAACTGTTTTTTATTTTCATTTTTGTTTTCATTGACTGAGAACGTAAATTGAACTTTAGTGCTATTGTGCTTTGTTCTCTCTCTCTGTGAAAATGTGTTCTGCATTAAATTGCATGGATAAACTAGAACAGCTCCAAATATCACCCTTCAGCTTTTGTATAACACAAGAGCCAAGAAAAGATAGAGAATGTGGTTTTATGACCAACAGATGGTGTAATTGGTATCATAGATGTTTTTATGTCAGGGGGTCGTAGGTTCAGCCTCCATCTGGAACATTCTCAGATCTGCTGTGTAGCTAAATGATTAAAGAAGCTATACCGGGTCAAAAACACAACCACCTGCCTGAGGGTAAAAGTATTGCTTTCTTCATCGAGCTGTTATGCTACAGTTGCCTCCCGTAGTACAGTTCTCAAGCCAACCAATGCAGCAATTAGTACCAACAGGATTCAATAAAACATTCAACACCAATTTGCTCATATCCTTCAAGATTCTCAGTAACTTTTGATAAAACCTATAAAAGTCTAGTTTGCTTACTTGAGTGAGAAGCTGTTCTAACTCAGGCTGATACATAATTTCAACAGGCCAAAATCCAAGGAAAAGGAAACAAGTATGCTGGGCAGACCTTTGGAGATTCAGCACTGGTCAGTTGGCCAAGAGGGCTCACATCTCCCCACCAGAATTAGATACATTTGTATTCTGTTGGTAAAAAGCAACATTAACACTCAGCACAATTGCTCGTAGCAACACTTCCTGGATTAGGATCAGAATACCCACAAAAATGCTCTTAATTCTACAGTATTGGGATTATATAGGGTAAGTATTAGCAGTCACTATGCCCAAAGTCAGTGACGCCGTGACTTCAGTGGAAGCAAATACACTCACTTCCATGAGGCAGGGATTCTGCTGTTAGTATCACCGTCACATGGTGCACCAAACTTGCCTGGGATACCTCATGATTTAAGTGCTCTCTATGGTACTGATCAGCTTACCTGGCAAACACTGGGAACAAGTAAAATGTTTGTCTAACAAAAAACCTCATGCATATTAGCACAGTTTCAAGCAGTTCTGCCACAGAGCATCCCATTACTCTTCACTAACTGTATAGCAGTACTCCTAAGACAGACAGAAATAGTGGTCCAGAATCTGAATTTTAAAGATAATGCCACCAGGATCAGTCAAATGCTTTCCATTACTGCATTTCATGTGCTCATACATAACGGAAGGGTCAAACTTTCTTTCAAAATGTCAGAGGGCTCCCTTACATTACATTTCAAGGATTCTCCCATGCTAATGAAAAACCTGGTATTTATTAGTACTTAAAAATAAGCTTTAACACAAATTAAAAGCTAATGTTAAATAGACTGGTTTATTTCCAGAATTTAAACACAAACCCTGTAAGTGAACATAAACACAAAGAAAAAGACATGTGATCTCATTACTAGCTTTAAAAGTTTGTTTCCCTGTATGACTGAACTGACAGCCTGCTACATCTCTGCAATCACATGCTGAAGATTACTCTGACAAACCTACCTGTGGCCAAGCTTGAAAAGCAGAAATTTCAGCTGTTCATGTGCAAAATTATGTGCTGCTTTTTGCAGATCCCTTAGCAAAATATACATAAACATATGTCTTCTGAAAGCAGTTACTTATTAATGGCAGGTGAAGTTTTAATTGCACTTTTTTCAATGCTAAACATGCTTTTGCATAAGAGGTCATTCATAATGTGTTTACTAGTATAAGAAAAACTAGGTATCTAGGGGGTGGGGGGGAGAAAGGCATATTTTCTCCCTCATATACACAGAAAAAAATACACATTTCTAGTTTTACTTACCAGAAGCAATGAAGTATTTTCCTTTAACAAAGGAAACATGTTCTCTCTGCTGCTGAGCACCTTTTCTTATCGCCTCTACTATGGGAAGGATAACAAACATCACATTAATGTAATAACATATATTTCCATTCCAGTCATCTCTGACTAGCTGAGACATTTCAAGTGGATGTAGGATTTATGAAAATAAATAATTTTAGCTGACCACATTGAAATATTTATATTAGCTGCCAAGCATATTGCTTAGACATTTAAGTGCCTCCAAGTGGGAAACATCATCAACATAGCTATTCAGCAGCCAAGAAAGTAAGTTTGTTGATTTAAGTACTCCTATGTGAATTCATGTAGCCTGCCCTCATGGGTATATTGTGTCCCTAGATTACTGCTCAGGAACATCCCACAGTTTCACATCGTTCTTGGAAAAAATCCATATTGGAAACACTTTACAAAATAAACAGGCAGAGGACTGCAAGTAGTAAGGAGGTCATACATCCTGAGACTGCTGGAAACACAGCATGATACCCCTATGCTGAGAAACCTAGTTTGCTCTTGCATGAACTTCAAGATTGATTTCATGTCAAGTGGATAATTTCACAGGAAAAGTGATAATGAGAAGACCCACACCTGGATCTTCCAAGAAAACCTTAACATTAACCTCCTTTCACCTCTAGGTTCTTTGAGTAAACACATGAGCACTTGAAGTTACCCATTGGTCTAGAAGTTGCTGTTCCAGTGTCATCCGTAACAGAGAAGTTTCAGACTTCTTTTTTTTGCCATTAATGTCTGGCAAAAGCAATACTGGGATGTCTGTGAAAAGTAAAACAGCAGGATTAATCAGTGGCCTTGGGGCTAAGTTCTATTGAATAGAGACACAGCAGCTGGAACAGTCTGCTTCCACAGCGAGATGCTCTTCCTCCACTTGTCTCCCCAAACGCATCAACACTACCTACAGGGACAATACTTCAACAGACAGAAGCGTGTACTAACAGCCCAAGAGTCTACTCCTGTTTTCTGGAATTAAACGGCTATGTCAGTCCTTTCAGTCACCAAATAAGATACTCAAATGATAAACAGATCGCGGGCATTATGCAAGTTTCATGCTGTCCATCAACAGTTCCACAGTAAACTACCCCAAAGGCAAGTACTGCTGCCATTTTTCGACCTGTGACAACAAGGACTCCTTCACCCACGAGTTACCTTACTACACCTTCCTTCTGGCTGCAGAAAGAAACCCTTTGGCCAAAGCAGTACGCATATACTGATTTTTTTTTTTTTTTTTTTTTTAATTTTAAGGGTTGAAGTAGGTAGAACATGTTCAAAACTTACCGTTTGATACCATCTCTTCCCTCTGCTCAATACTGTTAAAAGGTTGGGGTTTTTTTTGACCTAGCTGTTCTCAACTCTTTCCTTAGCCCAGCACAACAAAGGTATTTCTAGAAATCTGTGTGGATACATAGTAAATTCCCTTTGGTATCGCATGTTGAATTCTTCCCCCAGGTTGCAAAAGGTACACATAACTTCATTCCTTTGCCTTTGCTAGTATCTGTATGATTTCAGTTGCATCTGATTTTGCTAGGAGATGAGTCACTATCACTATTTTTTCTTGCAAACACAGTTTCTGATATGCAACAATTTCCAGTACACAGAACCTCACCATTCTCCAATGTACAGTCACTCTCTAGACTTGGGTGGACCAGCAATGAGTGAGCAACAGTTCTGGTGACAAATAACTTCCTCAACCTAGTCTCACGACTAATGACAGCCAAGATCCTGCTGTCCCATCTTCTCCTTTGCAGCTCTCCCGCAGCACTTTGTATTCTCATACCTTATTACTCTTAGCCAGCACTTCATGAGCACTGTTTTGTGTTCAAACCCAGGGCCACACAAATACTACCACATTCCACCTTTGTAAAAAAACATCACTATCTTGCTGTCTTCACCATAACATTGAAAAACTGTTTCCATTTTTAACCTGTGACTCCAGCATGTCTTGATACTGCAGCTGTGATACCTTACCCACACTTAATTCTATGGTTTCAAAGAGCTACTGGTAAAGTAAAAAGTTACTAAAATAGCAAAACTGGCCTTGGTACTTAGGGGTGATTATTGACACTTGTGTCATCATGCATTTCTACAGATTTCAAATTACACTTCAAACCTCAAACATGTGTGTACTGTGAATTGTACAGCATTCATCAGCACTATGCACCAAGGAGCAGACGAGCACTGCAACCAGAATGAAACCGACTCATTACATTTTCAATGGAATCACCACCTAATAAATCTAATTCATTTCTACTATCATATTAAACCACCAATTTAATGGAACTTTCTGCATATCCCTTGTCTCCCACCAGTCACACAACAGCAACATGACTGCACTTAGGAAATTCAGACATAAACATTAAAACAAGGTCTACTGTTAACCAAACACTGTCATTGCTTAAGTAATTTTTAAGCAACTTAGCAATGCATTTAGTTTTGGTGGCTATCCTGGAAAATTAAGGAAAAAAAGCAGGAAGATTAATGGAAAACAAAGGTACAGGAAATAGCAAAAGCTTCAAGAAGCAAGAGAGACTTTTAAAAAAGTTCAAATCTTTTCAAATCTAAATATTTCAAAAATTATTATTCTCAAGACAGCAATTTAGGTATAAACAAATAAAATGTTAAGAATTTACTTATTAACAAAGTTTGAAAATCAGCACATTTCAGTAAAATAATCTGTATACTATCACGCCTATGGCTTAACTTCTTCCATGTAGTTCATGGAAAAAGTCAGGAAATTCATTATTGCAAATATTGATTACTGATCACTAGCAATTCTTTGTAGCTTGACCATGGAAATCTAAGGATGGATCAAAATTAGATCTATAGCATATTTTATTGGTGAAAAACTATCTGAACAGTCATAAATAGGAATTTTGTCACCATCAAGTATTCCATAATATCAGCTACTTTAAAGACCACTTAAGTACTCCCAGATTTTAAACCTCAAGGCTGCATACAAAAGGTAACGGGTATCATAGTCTGTTTAGAATCTGTAATTTAAGTCCACATTCAACACTGACACCAAGGCAAAACTTTATTCAGTACAGACATGATAAACACAACTGAAGCTAGCTTATAAAAAAGTTATCCTAGCCAAAGTTAAACCAAAAAAGCTTAGTATTTGATCTTTGAGCAACTGACTGTGCAGAAAGGGCATTTCATTATCTTATGTGTAAAACGGAAAAAGTCCAGATTACCGAAAAATTATCATCAGAAGTCAAAACCACCTCTCAGATAATCACAAAGTGCTGGTGTTGTCACCTTTTTTATCCTCTCTCATCAGTCTACTGTGTAGTTATTGTAATGCAGCAAGTTTAAATTCTTTCTCTGGCATATCTCCCAACACCTACTGTGATTAACTTTAGTAATCAACAAAGGGCTTGCTCCAAAAGACACCCGATTTTGAATAGTGCAATCATAAAAAATTATTGCCACTTCCTTTCCCAAGTTATGATCATACAACTACAGAATCACAGAACAGCCCAGGTTGGAAGGAATCTTGAAAGGTCATCTGGTCCAACCTCTTCTGGGGAAGGAAGACTTGATCAGGTTACCCAGCACCATGTCCAGCTGCATCTTGAAAACCTCCTGCGACAGGGACTCCGTATCTCTGGGAAGGTTGTTTTCTAGTCATTGACTGTTGTTCTTGCTGTAAAAAACTTATGTCAAGATGAAACCTTTCCTGGTGGCAACTTGTAGCTATTGCCCTTTCTCTTCTCCATGTGGCTCCTTCTGAGGGGAAAGCTTCTGCCCTCTTTGTAGATGCCCTTTAAGTACTGGAAAACTATGATGAGGTCTCCCCCGAGGCCTCCCTTCTCCAGGGAGAAGAGACCAAATTCTTCACTCTTTCCTCACAGGGTAGGTTCTCCAACCCTTTGGTCATCTTTGTGGCCCTCCTTTGGACTTTCTCTGGTCTGTCCTTGTCTTTCGTGAATTGTGGGGATGAGAACTGGACACAGTACTACAAATGCAGGCTTACAAGCATTGAGTAGAGTGGCATGATTAAGCATCTATCTCTGTTAGTAATGCCCCAAAATGTTCACATTTTTGCCCTGCATCAAATATAAGTTAACCAGTGAATTAGACATCTTCGATTCTAGCTAAGTTTTTCCTCTGACTTCAGAACTTACTGGTTTTTGCTGACATGCAAAATCAGATGGTAACACCTTTAATAGCAGGGGGAAACAGAGAAATCTTACCCACGTAACATAGCAGGCAAAACTGCAGTATTTTCTTCCACAATGGTCTTTCAAAGACGGGGCATATTTCATCTGGACTCAGAGTTTGTTGATACATCAGAAATTCTATACAGTTTTGCTGTGGCTCAGTATCTGGCCCACTATCTACAGTTTCCAACAGCAGTTTTCTGTAAGTATCTGCTACTGAAATATTAGAAACTGGTCAAGTAGAAAACTGTCCTTCCCTGACAGATACTTCCAGCAATCTGCAGCTCAGATGATTTACTAGTTTATGTGACTTTTATTACATGTATTTTGCAATGACCTAGAACACAGCAGACAGGAAACTAAGATCTGAAAAATCCATCACAGCAAGACAGAGTAAGTAGATTACCTTATTAGCATGAAACCTGCCAGAGAACATAAAAACACAAGAAGAAACATTATCCAGACACATCCTTATATTAGGACACTGAAACAGTTTAATATACAAATGCTTTGTGTTAGTTCTAAATATTTCCTCTGTTTAAGCAGCATTTACAGCTTATGTATATTTCTCAAGTCATCTTAAGATGCAAGACACTTTTGCAGTAGCAACTTCATAGATCAGTGAATGCCAACACTCCACAACCCTGTTTAAAATAATGAAGTCCAGATGGAGTGACAGAAAGGAGACAGTACACCATTCTGTGCAGTGACTAGGATCGTATTTCAAAACTGAAAAAAAAGTAATATCAAAGTTATTCAGCCATACCTCGCTCTTTTTTAATACTCTCCTTATGCATTTCACCTCCTATCCAAAAATAGTAATTACTATAATAAACAGAAAAAGGCATCTGTACGTTTTCCTATAAAAACAATGATCCTAAAAATAACAATCAATTATTTTTAAATATTCAAGGAAAATAGATCTCTTTGTTTAAAAAAAAAAGAATATATATGTATTTATGAATAGACATACATCATATAGACAAGTTTCTTCAAGTCAAAATACCTTCAAAGTTTAAATTCTTTCCAGGCCACCCTAGTCCCCACATATTGCGAACAATTGCTTTCATCAGGACAATTTCAATAAATGGCCAGTTTATTACAGTTAAAACGCATTCCTTCTCAACTACCAGATACTAATCTTCAGTAAAAAAAAAAAAAATTAACAACATTTATTTTTGATCACTATTTAAGATCCTGATGCTTCCACTTAGCTGAAACTCTGTTCCAAATACTTGGCAGGGAAAAATACATAAATTAGTTGAATTACAATTAAGAATCCAGACATTTATTTTCAATAGAAACTTTGAAGTTCAGGATAAGGTCCTTATGTGTTTGATTCACCTCACAGTATTCTGCTGAATAGCTTTCCTTTTATTTTCTAAGACCGCAGCCTTGCTCCCACATCTGAAGAAATGGATAAAAAAGTCCCGCTTCATCAAGCAAACTACAAAGCAACTATACCAGGCTTGTTCATATATTTATCAGCTTAGAGCACTGAGAACTTAAGCACCTTAACAGGCTTCTGAGTTTTTAATATCAAAAGTTTAACTAGAATCACCTGCTGTCTCCCTAACCCCAACCAACTTTTTTCCCCAGAGCTATCCTTCTCTTCATCTGCTTGCCATGTCAGAGACTTTTATCAAAAAAGCCAAAACGAGGAGGGCCAGACATGATTTAACTGACCAGGGATATCTCCCTCCACCAATTACATCTTACAAGCATCCTAATTTCTCACAGAAACCATGTATATAACCTGACAGTAAAACAGACATTAACAGTACTTCAACTGCTGTCAACCATAAGGTATCTGCTTTAGTGTGAACCAAGTGCCTCTTTTCTATACACTTGTAATCAACCAAAATGGACAATGTTTTAATTTACCAGTGTTTTAATGGTAGGTATCTTTGAAATTGCCAGAAATTGCACTCTGCTTCTTGCCAATTTAGGTGTTATTGCATCATTTTAAAGCAAAAACCAAAACCAACAAAAAAGCCCCATATATCTATAGACTGCTGCTCGTTCTCTAAAGTGCAACAAAAAAATACTGGCTGCCACCCCCCAACCCCCACCCCCACCCCACACCCACACCCCACACACCCCCACACCCCCGTTTGCAGACAACTGAAAACAAAATGCAAGAAGTGAATACAGGTTCTGTAACCTAGTATTTCAATGCTAATTGATGATTTGCTTAACCTTCATAGGTTTACCCTGAACTCCAAACCCACTTATTATGCTGCATTGGAATCCAAGTACCTCATTTGTTTCCAACTAACACAACAAAGGCTTGAGTTTACTTGAATATTCATGTTTCAAATGGCTCACAAGCTCCAAGTATAGTGATAAGTTTTAATTTCCATTTCTCACAGTCTCCGAGGGCCTTGAGAAGGCTGATTGTTCTGCACTTTGGTTCCAGTCTGTAAAACGGGAATCAGCTTCCTTCCCCACATTTTTGCTCTTTTTAAATTGTTGGCTTCTCACAGGCTTTCAGAGTTAGAGAAAAATATGTCAGTGAAATAGGAATAGTCCTCCACATTGGGACGAAAGTTTCTGTACATTGCACAGATGATTTGACTATTTCAAAGTCAAGCAACAACCACAAGTTGCCCCAACACAACTTTAGCTGTTTTATCTGAATGTATGCAGCTGAGAAGTTGTGAAAGACAGCACAGAGATAGCCACTATGAACTGAAGCACATAGACTGTGCTTATGTGATGCAGAGTATTCAAGAAAGTATGGTTGATCATGCTACAAAACCTTATTAAATAAGTAAAAATCAGAATCATACGTTATTGACTTTTTATTTGAACGATAACGTTTCTCAAAAATAGTCTGTAGTCCTTGTAGCTGCAACCAAAAAGGCACATAAATACAAAACAACCCAGAATACATATCAGGCAGAATATAACATTTTTAAACAGGCATTCTTAAAGCAAAATCCTGAAATACACCGCTATAGTTTTAATTTATAAAAAGCTACAGCCTACTGTCACAATTCCTTAGTAGCTTCCTCTGATTCGTGTAATGTGTCCATCAGTGTAATGGTCACTGAAAATCCTGATAGCAAAACCTCCAATATTACTATCCAATTACATGGAGATTTTATGTACACATATTGAGTTGTGTTTCACTAGTGTTTCTACCATCTAAACTCTTTATTAGCTATCTGTGGCTCCTCCTCTCCAAGGCATAGCTATTTCGTGATAAAACTCAGCACACACACCATTTTAGTGCTTCAAAGTAGTTTGACTAAGCTAGTATTTAGTTGCTGTTTCAAAACCTTGGTTTGCTCTTCACGTTCCTTATCACTCCCCCTCAAGACTGGTGCAAAAGATCCCCTGAGACTGAACATACTATAATGTAATTACACCAGTTTCACAATTCAGAAGTTTAAGTTTAGAAGCTTTAAAGTCAATAATATGAAAACCCTCACCCATAATATCAAACATGCATATAATCACATATGAAATGCCAGAAGCGAAGAGTATTTAATATGAATTTACCATTTAGGTAATGGAATTATCTGGCCAGGCATTCTTAAAAACTGGCTTCCAAAAATCATTAGAGAAAGATATAAACAAAAAAGAATTAAAGTTCGTATAATTCAATATTAAATGATGCAATACAGCATAAAATTATGTCTTAATGGTTTTTTTTCTTCCTTTTGGCCATATTAGGAACAGGCCATCCTCATTTGGGCCGGAATAATTCCTTGAAATTTATTTGAAGCTCCCACATTCTGAGAATATGCAAAAAGATTTACACCTTTTAGATGCATTTTTTTTGGAAAATTGAATATTCATATAAATATTTGAAAATGTTTAAGGGTTTGAAGAAATAAACTTAAAACTTTTTAAGATACAACTTATGAAAGAGTCCTATATCCAACAGTGATATCCCATTTAAGGAATGCTAGTAAATGGTAGTTTGAATTGCAAGTCCACTGCATCATTCACCAATTTCAAAATTCAGTATTCTTCCTCTCACTGTTTGCACCCTTCCAGAACAATCTTGTTAGTCAGGTTTCAATGCCATCAGTGGAAGAACTTGGAAGTCACTATACAGTGTAAAACACTTATCCTGCTAATCTGGAGAAAGAGGATTCCAAACAGCAATCTAATTCAATACAGACTGTGCAGCTTCCTTAAGAAGTGATGCAGCTTTGTCCAGTTCTCGTTCTGTTTGTTCCACTGTTATCACTACTCGAATACTAGAAAAAGAAAACCAGAACATACACAAGTAAACTTTACTCCTTGCCTTCAGCTTCAGAGTTTTCTTGTACTAATTTTAACACTTTAAGATGACTCTCTCTAGGGAAGTTATTATGAATTCAAATTCAACCAGAAGCAAGCCATACGACTAAACAGAAATGGTCGAGCAACTTTTCCCTCCCATGCACACCACAGAAATTTCATTATCATCTATTTTGACCTGCACATGTGCAGCTCGTTGAAATGTGCCTGGTAACAGGCAACACACTGATCACTGAGATTTGGGTAGTTTTGATACAGTTATGTCAGGGTATTAGCATCCTGTAATAGTCACTGAAAATACACCTCAAAATGGAGCCTTTCCCATTTTTTTACAGGACCAACTATTCAATCTTGTATGCTGAACAAAACACCATCATTGTATGAAGAGAGATAGAGCTATATCCAATAAAATGAAGTAATGCATTGACTTTATACTAACCTTGGTGGAGGAAGACATTTTTCTTCCTTCTCCAGATAGCGGGCCTGAGTTAATGCAATACCACTATTCATGCACTAAAAGTAAAGGAAATACAGCAGTTGTCAATCTGGGAACTTCTGATGGCATATAATTTTGATCACCAAATACACATAACTATGAGTGTGGTGTCAGGATAACTTAAGTTCTTTCCCAAATGAAGGTTTTGAAGGTTGTGCAAATTTATGTCTAATTTTAATAGCATAAACACATAAAACAGGTGAGGGTGTAGCTTCTTTAACTTGGAGATTAAAGTAAACAGATAAAAATGCTGTATTACATAGACTATTAAATCATATCTAAGCATATTTTCAAGGAAATCAACTTCAGAGTTTCTTTTTGTTGTGTAGTCTTGTTTAGCTGCCACCTGAAATATAAAACTTCCTCATCAACCTTCATCTGGGAAACAGAGAATCAATGTGTATTGAAGATGGAAAAAATACTACACACAAAATGTGATTCTTCACACAAAAGCAAGTTTGTGGACTCAAACAAAGCAAAATTACAGAAAGCTACACCTCAAATGGTTAAAATACACCACCAGAACTCTGTTCAAACTATAGCCTTTATTCTTATAAGCATCATAAAGTTTTCTAAGCAACAGTTTTACATGCAAATTTAACTTGAACTTTGAAGTACATAAGAGGAAATCACTATTTTCTGAAATAAAAGTTCCAATATACATTTTTATCCAGTGCTACAGACCTAAACATCTGCAGCAACAAATGGTTGGAAGATGGTCTTTAGTACAGCCCTACAGTCAGCAAAGACACTGAGTTTCTTGCAGCATTCCTGCAAGACATTTCAACAAGTTACCCAGCAAGCCTCCCTACCCAAAGGTACTTCATTCATTATTCATGTTCAAGGGCAATGACATATTTTAATTGCTATGGGGACACTTACATAGTCCACAACTCTTTTAAGTAGCTTCACATCATTTTCTCGAGACCCACTGCTCTCTTCCAACTGTAGGTGCAACGCTGGAGAAAAAGATTCTCCCACCACTTTTAAGCCAGAAATCCTAAAGAAATAACAAGCCTTTAATGCACATCCCACTTGAACAAACATGTTAAAATCCTGCACAGTGCTTCCCCTTTCTAGGTGGCAAGTGAGAAGACGGGTATTTCACTGTACTACTACTAATGCAGACAAAATATACGTGCATTTCAGCCTGCAATAGGTAACAAAACTTACCAAGTGAATGTCTTTCCTAAGGAGTTTGCTAAATGCACTTTCAGTGAGTTTGTGTAACAACAGTGACTCCTTTTGCAAAAAGGATTAATGATTCATAAATTTGAAAGGAACCTTACAAAGATGAAGGATAAATGTTTGTGTTAGGAGTCTGTATATAGAAAATAAATGATAAGTCTTTTTACCCACTTATGTGGTAAGAAGAAACAAGGTTTATTTTTTTGGCAAGACTTCTAATTTTGAATTACTTCCTGTAGAAAATCTTTACAACATCACCTGTCAATTAGTCAGAAGCTCCTCTAAAACTAGTTACATTATTAGAATTGCTCCCACATCTGTATGTAGGGACAGCTGGCAATTAGTTTCCTAGAATCTGATTGAATGATTGACATTAGATTGTCACTGAGTTAGTCCCCTCTAAAAAAAGTGGTATCCAATACCCAAGCAAGACTTCTGGTCTCCAAAATTAATAGGTCCCATAAATGTCCATCTATGATGAGCCATAATTTTGATTTCCTGACTCTGATGAGCTTGCCTCACACACATGGTATGTTTACACCCCCATTTTCAAATAAGTTTTCTATTTTTACAAAGCTCAAGACTGAGTCAGAGCAGAAGAGACGTTAAATCCATAAACTCCAGAAGCAGAGCTTAGAGGAAAGAGAACTGGCACTACAAGCACACTGAATCAATTATAAACTTGAAAAAATAAAATTATACTCTAGCATGGAAAGCATCTTGCATTGTTTCTACAATGCTATTTCAATGCACAGTCCATTCCAGAAAGACAAATCAAACTGGTATTTTTCTTTAGCCACAAAACTGCAAACGTTCTGGTGTAATTCCCCCACACTTGCAAAGTAACCAAACACAAGCGACTTCTTTAATACCCAAGTGCACACACTGCATTTGTCTCACTATGTACACATATCTAGGGACCGGGGATACAACATTAGGTAATATAAAAGACGACAAAAAGCAGCCCAAGGTTCAGCTACAAGGCAAGAAAGACAATACACAGTATAGCCATATAACATTGTTTCTTAGTTAGATTCACTAGGAGAATGTTCTAAGAAGTAGCATTCTACAAGTAGGGAGGTGAGAGTAGAAGCCAGACGTAGTTTCACTGTAATTTAAACCTATTTGCTGGAAAACAAGAGTTTAAGACAACCTACTAAAACAATAAGATTTTGTTTAGAGAAACGCAGTATTAGCTTATAGTTATAAAATAGTAATAATACTTTAATTGAAATAGATAATCATAAACTGACCCCTTTCAAAATGTAACTGAGAAAAGATGAGTAAGAAGTAAGCTTCTTACAGCTTCTATTCAGACTGAATCTTTGCCTGAACGACATGCTTTGTATTTGCTACACACTTATCCATTGAGGCTGCTTACAAGTTTCAAACTTGACTTTAATCTTAAAACTTTTTCTGTCAGTCACAGCTGCAGTAAGCTGAACTACATAACACATCTTACCCTACTATTTGAAGAAACCCAGGAGCTTAACATGAGGTCTTCTGACAGCAATACTTTAACTTTGATGTTTAGTACTATGTTTTTCTGAGCATCCGCCAAATTAAGATTCAAGAAGTATTTGATAATCCAATGCATGCAATTGTAATTTGCCTGAAATCAGAATTTTTTCCTAAGAAATTCTGGGAAAGTTTCATTTTCAATCCAAAATGTACAGCTTCCACACAAAACCCAGGAAAGTCTGAAAGACCTGATTTTGAAGTAGCAAAGGAACAATACTAGGCTCCTGAACTCCAACAGTCCTTTTAAGGCTAGTTCTGTATTAGTAAATTAAATACGACTTGGACCATTTTCTGGCCCTGTGGTGAATGGGTATAGAATGACTCACACCCATACGTCTAAAATCAGAGTCTCCATGTCGGGGTGGCCACATCCAAATTGACTACTGGGAACAGCTCCTGGCTCATACCAACTCTTGAACCGTGTCCAGGAGTCCTTTCAAAGAGCACTGCTTGGCCCGGGCCAAACTCAACCCACAGATCACTCAAACAATTCGGCAGAGTAGACAATTGAGATCCAGTGCCTAGGAATGGTTCCTGATGTTGGTGTATCAGTGTGGACGTAGCCTCGGGGAGCTCCCTCCTCACAGCCCTCTGCACTCCAGCTACAAGGCTGGGCTGCAGAACTGAGTGGCAAGACCAGGCTCTTGGCAGTAGGGAACGCTCTTTAGCTGGGCTGTCCTGAATACCATAAAAATTCGTATCAGTTTTGCTAATAGAGAACTAGAATAAGGTCTCATTGAAAAAACATCATTTCTCTGGAAATGAAAAATCTTCTAAAAATAAATCTGTTTTTTCCTAAAGAAAGCTTGCTTTATTGGAAAATTCTCAGCCAGGTGTAGGCTATACAACAATTAATGAACTGTTTAAGGGATACTAACTACTACTGGCACGCCTTTTAAAAAACCCACAAAATTCTATCCCGTCCATCCTGTCTCCCTGCAACACAGCTTCTTCGCTTCTATTTACTAAGACACTAGATATTTTCAAATACAAAACAGAAATCTACTTTATCTAAGTAAATTAGAATGTTAAGAAAGTTAAGAATATTCTTAATTTGTGTTAATCATCCCATGCCTTACTGCATTTTCTTATGCTTTATAAACTGCCATCGACAATAAGAAAGTAGTTCTTTTGAATCCTGGATAGAATTCTTCCATTGCTTCCAGAAACCAGCTTGTTAAACAGGAATAAACAGTCATTCCTCTAGCTTACAACACCATGGTTTCATCCCCCACCATAGTCCATATAAAGACCAACACCTTTTTGGAATGCTAATCATGCACCGGTCCTTATATACAAAGCTCTAAATTTCCTAATTTAGTTACACTTCAGCTAAAAGAAAGATTTCCTTCACTTTTAATTTATTCCTCTCACTGCATTTGTTCTATTATAAGAAAGGAGAAAAGCTGTGTATGCTTTCCCGCTTTATTTGTAGTGTACAGTTTCATCACCATTTCATGCTTTTTTAAACCAACAGTAGTTCCACTCTATCGTAGTGAGAACACCATAAAGAACTGGAGTCAAGCAGCAGCCGTGGTTAGGCAGAGAAAATGACTGAGACTCTAAAGGGATTTTAAAAACCTGAACTCTCTTTAGTAGCATAACAGAGACAGCTGAAAAATTATTATATTCTTCCTTTAATACATAAACAATTTAGTGCACATATCCCACCGAAGCATCTGTTTAACCAGAAATAGTTTTGGTCAAGGAGAATTCTTAAAAGCTGGCATTATAAAGGTGTGGTCAAATCAACAGCAGCCAAAGAAAACCCCCAAAAACACACTTACCCCTGTAAAGCTTTGTGAATTCGTTCGCATTTAGCCCGAAGAGTCTGAAAAATGTCTACAC
The DNA here is from genome assembly GCF_015220075.1 of Falco rusticolus. NCBI lineage: Eukaryota > Metazoa > Chordata > Aves > Falconiformes > Falconidae > Falco > Falco rusticolus. Next base: position 36,172,153 of record NC_051210.1, on the reverse strand, counting down.
ACCAAATTAAAAAAAAAAAAAAAAAGGAAAAAGAAAAAAAAAAAGTTAGATATCCTGTTTCCATTTCACATTTTCTGTAACTATAAATTTTCAAAAGCCCCAAGATATACATATGTGTTGAAGTACTAAGTCTCTCCACCACTCTTCATCTTGCCCCTGATTCCCATTTCTGCCAGGAAATGATGACAGGCTTTTCCCTTTATCTCGTAACTCAGCTGCATTGGTTCATGATCGTATGGAAGGGATGACACAGACACTTGGTAATGGGATTGAAATACCAGGTCCAACTTATTTATATCTATAACATATCTACAGCCATGCAGTCTCTGCTCCTTGATCCTTCACCAACTCACTGCAGATTCTTAAACAGGAAACTGACTCCTGGACCTGGCAAGACTTGGTTCTTTTCCTTGGTAAATGTTGACCCTTCAATACAGCTAACAGTCCCATAACTTACTCTTTCTTTTTTTGTTTAATTTCTGAGGACTAGGCATGGGCTACCCAGCAGGTAGTTTTTATTTATTTGTGACAAATTAAATACTGCATCTCTCTGGAAATGCCCTCCAATCTGTTGATGGTAATGGAAGTTAAAAACAAAACCTCACAAATTTGGCCAGTTTTGTCCTCCTCATATGCCTCTCACTCCCTCCACCCCCTGCAAAAAAACCTTTCTTAGGTTCTAGCAACCAGGACAATTCTCTGACTCCTAGAGCAAAGACTCCTGCCTGCTAACTTTATCCAAATGCCCTGTACCTGGTCCTGCCAAAATTGCAGGTGATTGCACCACGATAATTCCCGAGACCCTTGCCTGGATTCTTGGAGATGGGGGGGGGGAGCAAAGTAGTGCAAGTGGAAAGGAAAGAGTTATTCAGTCTTGAGGAAATACATTCCCATTTATTTCTCTTCAACCTTCCATTCCTCCATTTGTCCTGAAGAAATTTGTCTTCAAGGAAGAAGTGTATCACTAGTCTATAAAGTGGAATAGTAATTCCTTATTTGCTTAGTGAAAACCATCTGTGTCCCTCCTACCCTCAACTAACTCACTTATTTTCAGATGGAACAAGGAAAAGGGAGAAAACATTGAAGAAAAGCAGGATGTGAAGTTAAAATTAATTAGCTGAAAAAGAGAGAAGACTTAAAAGAGTAAGAGGGCAAGGGATCCAAATAGGAAGAATTATTAGTTTTGGGTGAAGAAAGACTGAACAGTAAGATTTTCTTGAATTAAGTACCTGGATTATCTTCCATAATATTCAGAGCCTCAATAGCAGCAGCAGCTAACAAAGGAGGCAGGGATGCAGAAAAGCAGTAGCCTTGACCAGATAATCGCTGTGGGGGAAAAAGAAAAAAATTAACTTGTTTATAGCAGTATAGACAATGTTTTAAAAGTTTATTCATATAAACAACCTCTCCTCCACTCCTACAGGTTTATGGACAGATTTAAAAGTAGGTCTCCAACTTATCTACAATATTTCATAGAACCAGACAGTTTCTGTACTGAACTAAAATATGCATAATAATTTACATCACAGTACTCCTTGCACATTGATATTAGTAACTGACTCTCATTTCTAAGTAACCAATCCTGCCACATCACATAAAAATGACAGCTGGCTTACCTGATGGTCAATAATAAAAGATCTTCCACAGCAAAATCCTCCAATAGAAGCCAGTGAATTTTCCATGTTTGCACTAATAAGATCTATATCATCAATCTGCCAGTTAAATTAACAAGTTATTAAAAGATGATTTTGATGATCAAGTCTTTCTAAGACAAATCTATTAAAGATGCATCTTGTTTCACATTATTATGAATACAGAAAAACTACATATGATTATAAAAGATATGAATCCACAAAACTATTTAAAATGAAGCTGCAATTGAAGTAACAATTTTAAGCAATGTAAAATAAGATTGAGATCTATGGCTCTGCAGATAATTTGCATAGGATCACCCTTTTCCAGGCACTGCAATGTGAAGAACACAAACAGAAGAAATAGATTATACAGATACTGCTGACAATTTCCCAAAGTACTTTGTGTGACAGTGTCCTTTAGGAATGTAAGTAGTCCCGCTGCAGTCAGCAGGAGTTCGGAGTGTGTGGGATCAAAATTAAGCATAAGCCTAGTTAAATCAGTTTGAACCTTAGAGACACAACTGTCTTGTTTCACCTGTTAGTTGCAAACATTTTTTTTGCCAGGCTCTGTAATGCACACTGATGACCAGTAATGCAGATTCCCATTCCAAGCAGACAAAACGGAAAGATTATGTTTGTAAAATAATTTAATATAGAAGCAAATTAATCAGATGGTACTTGGTGAGCATCACAGTAGCACCGTTTGTTTCCTTTTTTAAAGCTGTTCAACATTCATTTTGTCTTTTCCACATTTGGTATTAAAGACACTTAAAAGTGAAAACAATAGGAGAAAGGGGAAGACAGAATGAATTCTCAGTATTTGACATTTCACCTCCAAGCTGAAATCAAGAACACTGTCAGAATGTATTGAGAGATGCTCCACACTAAGACACTGGCAAGCAAAAAAGCACTTCTTCATTCCACAGCTCAGGTGGCTGTGGTAGCCAACAACCATCAGGAGACCATTTTGGATTTCCAGATTACTCCTCAACTGAATAAATACCACAAACGTAAACTGCTGGAAAAATAGTTTCACTTAATCTGCCAGTAAAGTAGTAAGACAGTATCTTTGAAAGGACCGTCAAAATCTTTATCTTATTTTTCCTCACTGGACTATAAGGCAATAGAGCAAAGGAGGCTGGTTATCCCTGAGAAGATTTTTCTCACTTACCTCTAGCCCTCAAATATTTATGTGCAAGCAGACACTTACAAGACTGGAAAATACTGCAATGTTCACCTCACTGAGTGTCCAAAAAAGGGATAAAATCATGCACTGTAAAAGTTCTTTTATTTTCCTCACTAAAGGTAAGTAAAATTACTTCAACTAAGCACGTGAAAGAGAAGTGCCAAGACCTGACTGCTTTAAGACTGATAAAGAAAAGTATGTTTAAATTTCTATTGTACACTACTAAACATTGTTAATGCCACATGTATAAGAAATCAATTGCACAATTTGCTTCTGTACAAGTCTCTTGTTCACAACAAGACTCACAAAAAAGGCACTTACGTTTATTCCAAAATGTTCAGTAATACCTCTTCCATGTTCTCCAAGGACTCCAAAGGAAAGGCTCTCCTCCAAAAATATTCTAACTTTGTATTTATACTTCAATTTTATCTAAAACACAGCAAATGACATAAAATACAAGTCAAGCCCATCAGAATCTGGTAACAAAATGGGTGGGGGAGATAAGGTAAATACAGGCAAGTACAGTATCCTGAATACTGCAAAAAATGTCAACCCTAGAGCTGTGTTCTGTCATTAAGAAACTTTAAAAGCCTTCAAAATTCTTCCACATAGATGTTCATATATATATATATATATATATATATATATATATATGTAAATTAAAATAATTTTGAATAGGCTATCAACTACACTCAAGATGATTCATTTTCACAGCATTTCTTTCATTATTTATGCTGAATAGCAAATGTTTTCCGTGGAGTCACTGTTTATGACAGCTGTGTGAGGGTTTCTTTGAAACTTTCTTTTTTAAATATAACTTAGTTTCATGATTTAGTATCATACAGCATAGCTGAAAATACAGTATTTTCCGGGTTATAGAACAGGACCATAACTACATAACTACATATTCATGTGCAAGTCTCATTACATATAGCTTCAGAATCCTAATTCTGATCAGAATTTTCAAAACAACGTTAAGATATGGGATCGTTATTTCATGAAGGTTTGAGAAAGCAAGAAGGTAAACAAAAAAACTGCCTGCAGAGCTCTTCTATGTAGGCTGAACTATATGATACTGCTGTTTCCTTAGCCACATATTTTCACATGCAGAGCTTAAAAGGGAAACTGAAATCCACTTACCAGTTCTGGAAGAGGGCAAATATCTCCTGTGTTCATATACAATCCTTCCACTACCATAAATCTTCGAGTGACACGGGCCTTGCGAGGATTCTTCAGAGAAAGACATGGTTTCAGTTCATATCAATTGTTACTAACAAGCAAAGTTCTGAAAATTCTTTGACAGGGAAGGACAGTAATGGGAAGGGAAGGAAGATGTCATCTCTTTTTCAAGTAAGCTTTTACTTTAGTTTAAACGTTATATTTATAATTTGTAACAAAAGTTGAAATGCTTCATTGGACTAGTTTTTCTTTATTTTGTAATAATTTTAAAGCTTTTGACACAAGATTTAAGATGCCTTGTTTTGCAACAAATCATAACCAATCCATTTGAACCTTATGAATAAAATACAAACAATACAACTACAGAATAAATACTACAAATCTTGGTCTCTATTATATTCATCATTAGTCTGAGCATTTAAAAGGGTTTTCAACAAGTGGCTGGTGCACCAGGATTCTCAGTGCAGCACAAACCTCCCTCAAGTAGCGTCTTCATAAAACACAACCCAAAAGTATTTGTAACATTCAAGTTACAACCTCCTTGTCTGATCTCTGGGCAATACAGGCCATAAGAATATCCTGCACTGGTTTCTGTTTAAATTTCAGTGTTATGATTTGAGTTTTGTTGTTTTAAAATGTTGTTCCCCTGGTATTTACTTGAAACCTTATTGGTATCTTCCAATCAAGGACATTAAGTCATGCTTCTTACCTTTCTCAGTTCTTGTAAAAAGATTCAGAGAACATCTATTTCACTTTTCTGAGTGGTAGGCACCAAAATTAGGCACAGTCTACTCCACAAGTTGGACCAACTCTAATGGTAAGATCTACCTCTTCCTAGTCAGTGTGTCTTAGTCATACACACATGGTCTATATTAAGCTCTTGGCCACCTACTTTATGTTCACATTCAGCTAATTACACTACGAAACTTAAACCATGTAGCTAAATCAAAGCACTCTGCTCTAACAAACCGAATGTTATACAAATTGCATCACTAGTCTGTCAAACACATCTAAGAACTCATGTAAAGACTATCTGACAAAATGTATTATCCATGAAGGTACGTTAACTACTATGTTATCTATAAATCTTCTCTTAATCAGACCAATTACTGATTGGCTTATAATTATGCAGTTAATTTATTTTACTTTTTCTATGTGCTAGCAGAAAATCAGCTGCCTTCCATTTGTATAAAACTTTCCTTCACTCTGTGAACAAGGCATATAATGGCGATAGCTCTTCAGCTAACTCTTTATCTGCCTTTGGACACCCTTTTTTATTACTGTCAAAATGAGAAGCAAGCCATCAGACTGATCCAGATTTTTTGAGAGAGAGAACATCTTAAGAGTTGAGTGCAAGGTAGGATAAGTGTCTAAGGAGGGAAAAAAAAAAAATCATGTTGATTCTGTAAATCAAAGGGTTAGAAGAGTAGCCACTTTTGTGTTGATTTTACAGTGTGGCATTCAAACTGATAATTGACTTGCACGATTTACTAGGTAAATGTAGTTACATAAATTTTTAAAAGACCGAAAATCCTCTGTAATAATGTTTTAAAAAAATAAAATGATCTCACACTTGAGTTAACTTCCCATAAAGATATTCACCCACTACCAATGCCTGTAAGCTCACTTCCAGTGTTTACACAAATGCAAATAAATAAATAAACATTTAAAAAAATTATCTTAATTACGTAAGTAACATTAACTGCTCAATACAGATTTATAAAAAACAATTAACTGCTTACAATAGTTGCATCCATTCATTTATACAACCCAGTAAAAACGAGTGGGGAAGATGGCACAAAAAAGTACAAATATTTCTTCAAAGGAATGGTACCTTTTGATCTTCAGTCTCCTGTTCTTTCAGCAGTCGTTCAAGGTCAGCCATATCATTATGCTTAAATAACTTGATGTTACTACGAGATGCTTGTAATCCCTTCTGAATAGCAAAGCAGGCAGCTTCATCTCTGTAAATACAGCAAGCCCTTCTAAGTTTGCACTTGGTTCAGCAATTATACAAAGAAAGCTGGCTGTTAGGATTGTCCTGCGTCCTACAGCAGATATCTGTACTTAGCTGTAGTTAAAACCAAGTTTATTAAAGCATCATATATTTTATTTGCAATTTGAAGACTCTTTTCCAAAGCTTCTCAACTTTCCTATGCACTGTAGCCACTAAAAGGCAACAGGTTTTTCTCTTGAAGTGTACGTGGAGGGTTTTTTTTGTTTGTATGTGACAGCAGTTTGAACACAGCATTCCATGGACCGCCTACAATGCCATGGCGATCATCCTGGTAACCTCTCACTCCATTTGCTCTGGGGTCATAGAAAAAAGGTGTAAAGATGTGCCTGTAGCATTTACAGTGGTCCTCCAAGTTCTCAAAACCTGCTTTTTAATATCCATTGGGCATTACTAGCTCAGTGTTCAAAGAACTATCCACCATTTTTAAGTGTTGGAAAAACAAATCTCTGAGCATGATGGGACGCAATATCAAAGATGCTTAAGTTGTATAATCTTTTAAAAGTGGCAACTAAATCAAACCTTCTGCACATGTTAAATTCAGTAATTTCAACCAAGTTGCACCAAAAAGGTGAGATCTTTTGTCAGTGAGAAGCTGAAACTGTACAAGCTAAGTCCAGGATACACAGGCATCCCTGAATGGTATGCACAATCCTGGTCATTTGTCTCAAAAAATCTGATCTGGAAAATGTTCAAAGATGATCAAAAACCATAATCAAAGTTATGAAAGAACTTCTGTAAAAGAAATCAAATAGGCTGCAAGTTACACTTAGAAAAGAGAGCACTGAAGATTTTGGCAGATGAAAACAAAAGTATCAGTGTGTTGTAGCTTAAACCCAGCAGGCAGCTAAGCCCCACACTGCCACTCACTCAATCCCCCCATGGAGAAGACACATCAGTTCACTGTCTAAAAGTCAACAGCATGGACTGAAATTAGTAGGTGTTATATGAAAAAATAAGAAATGCCTGTTTTGAATAAAATGTTAAACTGTGAAAGGATACATCACTGAAGCATTGTGGATATTAAGGATTTACAAAGGTACTAAAAGAATAGGAAGGTTTATGAAAAATGCATCAACTACTACTAAATCCACCCTTCTCTTTGTCTCAGAATGTCTTGACTATTGCTACATTGTTTCTCCTGGGTTTTTTATTATTCCCTAGACAAACTATGACTGGCTATTTCCAGGGACCAGATACCAGGCTTGATGAATCCTTAGTTTGATCCTTCATAGCTGTTCCTTTGTTATTTTAATATGTACCAATATTTATCCAACTAATCCATTGCAAATATGTATGAAGGGAACAACTGTCCTGCAAGAAAGGTGAGAAGCCAGAAGTAAACAGAAAAGCAAACTGATTTTACAGTTTCTTAAGAAGAAAACTAGCTATCAGATTCCTGTTAGTTGTTGCATGTACAAGTTTGTGGTTTTTTTCAGCTGAGTGCCCAAGTCTCCTCTTCTACAATAACATCAGTAACCTATTTGATTTGGAGTATTTGCGCTTTGTACAACAAAATATTTGATCAAAACCAGCATTATTTTTTAAATGGTTAACTTAATATGATTGACAACAATGAAAAAGAAAATTTCAAAGGAACGCTCTTTAACCCAGAACTTCTCAAGCAGAAAAACCATACTTACACAAATACAATGTCCCCTCTTTTCGAATATGCAGGAATAGCACTGGCAATTGTTGCAAATCCATATGAGTATATAATAGCTTCCTCTGTCCTCATGAATTTTGCTAATCGTTCTTCTAATTCTAAGTGCACATCTATTTGAGAGAAAAGATGAGATCTTAAGACAGTTTACTTGTTTTCACATCACAAAGACTATCACTTCTTTTAACAACCATTAATTGAAGCAAAAAGAATGTTTATTTGTACAAAAAGTGTTACAAGTAACTTCCAAAAAACAGCTGCAACCAATCTATTCTTAAACTGATAAGTAACCTGATGTTAATCAGAAACTTTAATACATCTAAAAATATTTATGTAATGTGGTTATCTTGTGTTCCTATGCAATGGTAATTAAAATCTACTTGTGATTAGACCACAAGTAAATGATGCCGTGTTCCTGGACTGTGGCTAGGGAGCACAGTCACTACGGTCAGACAACAAATAGCTCCATAATTTATAGCAATAAATGAGGTCCTGTTGGCAGACTCAGTTCTTCCAAGCTGATGCTTCCACTACGTATAGCACTGCTATCACCACAACAGAAAACTGCTCTTGTCAGGCTGCAATCACATACCATCTCCTGAATGCACTAAGGTCACCATCTCCATGCCAGAGATTACTCACCCTTAAGATAAACTAACACAATTATACACACAAATTTGGTCAAAGTGACCCATGTTAGAAACAGAACAACACTAAACCAAAAGATTAAGAAGTGTAATACCACATGGTGAGTAGATTGTTGCTGCAGGAAGGTGACCACGGTATTAAGTATTCTGCCTAAGCAAAATAATCTGCATCAGACAAACTGTTATTTTAATTGTGTAACTTTCTTGCCACTACCTGCTTCCACTAACAAAAGTTAGTCAGAGAATTATGCCTTTAATCAACTGAAAATAAACAAGATTAAAGGGCAAACAGAGGTCCTTAGTGTGACTTGGAAGATCACCAATGGCCAAATGTTGTCTTTCTGCAATTACTGAAAGTTCATTGACACTGAAATCAAATGAACAACATCAGTTAAAAATACAGATTCTTCAATAGCCTATGAGGCACCATTATATCGAAGTTGCTATTTCTAGCCAGGTACCAACAGCAAGGGTGTAAGAAGAAAGGGCTCTGCAAAAATCTTAACTTTGCCATACTAAACAAACACCTAGCATAACCTTTTCTCAGAAAGGCACATCCACCCGATTCATCTATTTATACAATAAAAGCAAAAGGTATGTCTTCAAACAACAGCCTCTCAACCACATTCAAGAGCAATTTTAGCCACTGACTGCAAACTATAAATCTTGAACAATCCTTTCCTAATGTTTACCTGCACACCAAATAATGGAATGGAAAAGAATTATTTTATTTGGTTTTCCACTGATTTTATATGGAAACAAAAATTTTAATCCTTATTATTTTGAAGTTTTATTTTGCTACCTATCACTTTGATCCAGCTGTATTAGATACACCAAATATTCAGAGAAACCTACACTACCCTTTCTTCTCCAAAGTCGTTGGAAGGAAGGACACTGATTGAGGTTATCTAATCTACTTTCTGAGAGAGATTTTTCATAGTCCTTTTTCAGAACCTTTGTATCTTTTTCTTTGTTACATTGACTTCAGGACCTATGAAACAGTCCCCAGTCAGGATTCAAAACAGAATGGATGAACCTTGATTCAATTATTGAACAAAAGCCCAAGAAAGATCTTTTTCTAGCAGCAAGTACCAAAAAGAGGCTGGCCACACACAATATAAACAACATTCAGCCAAAAATGTTCTTTCCTGAAGCCCTGCCAGCAGAGAATAACAGGGGAAACATGAACTGAACTACTACTATTGAGTGCCCAGCTATTGATATCTAACAGAAAAAACACTTTTGAGTGTAAAAGACCACCTACATCCTTTAACTAAAAAATTAGAAAGATGACACCATTGCTGTTAAAAATGAAAACTTGTCTGCTTCTCAATGAGCTTTACTCAGCAACAACTACCACTACACTGAGCATGGGCTAGGTAAAAAGATTAGATGAAACAAATACTCTCAGCAATAATGAGCTAATGAATATAATCAGATTCATGTTAGGTAAGTAAATTTTACGAGCCTAGTAAGTTTTGCTAAGGGCAAGAACATGTAAGTTCGGAATGACATACAGCATAGAAAAATGTGATACATAAATTACAGAAGGGAAACAGTGATTTGTATAATTGTGAGGCTGAAAAACTTAAGACAGTATTAATAAAGGCTTCACTACCATTCTGCCATGATAAAAACAGAGTACTACCTAACTCTTCTTTATCACAATGATTTGCTTTAGCCTGGTTACATCACTTGGATTAGCCTAGCTTAAGTGAAAGCTGCAAACAGTACCTGGAGTACATTGCTAAGAGGAAGATATGACTGGAATAGCTTTCTATGCTACTATGAAACCTTAATAAAACTATCACTGTCAACAACTGCTATATAGTCCCAGTCTAGTGCCTAGCACATGCTTGCACACAAGTGAAAAGCAGAAGAACTGCAACCAAATCCCACACCACCTTCTATATATTTTATTAGGTGGCCAGTCCTGATCTTCACAGTACAACTGAAATTCTGTCTGCTAGGCAATCAACAATAGCCTTAAAAAATTCACCACCAGAAAAGTGATACGCCCCTCAGCTGTCATTATGGAGACAACCACCATAAAAGATTCAGTTATGTGTGAATATACTGGTATTTCAAGCTTATCATAGGATAAAGGCATGGATGCATTTTTCAGGGATACAGCACAAAGCAAAAACGTCTTAATAGGGACTCACAAAATCTATGAAATCCCTTCAAACAGGTAGAGATAGAAGAATCAAGTCTCCACTCAAAATAAATTATAACATAATATCTATGTTTCCAAATAAAGAGATCTCTAGTAACGATATGAAATATCAGCCCCTAAAAGGGCATAATTCTGACTGACAACAATTGACAATCACCAGTTAAGTCCTATATAGTTAAGAGGAAACTACGTAGTTCTGGATACAACATAACTCATTTATCAAAGTCACAGCACACAAAAAATTGTCAAAAAAGTTTGAGACATACAAAAGAAGAGTTTATTATCTGACATTCATAATCCTGTAATACTCAAATGTTTGAAGTCAAGGGAAAACGAAAATGGGAAAACAGTTGGGGATCCAACAAGAACAGCAGGTGTTTGTCTGCAATTTGAAACAAATTCTCTGTTACTTTATCTGTAAAAGATGGTATCTCAAATAGGTGACTAACATAATTTCTTTGCTAGTGACATCATCCAGCAATACCACAGATTATATCCCCCGCTTTGTGAAATGGAGCATGTACCCAAAAAATTCAAAGCCAATGAACAGTAACCAAACTAAATGCAAAAACTATAGAGTTTGGATCTTAGGATGAGACCTCCAAAGAGGGCAGGAGAGAGCCCAAAGTATCTCACTTAACAGAGAAAAACTTAACCGGTTTGTTTCAAATAATTACTAGAAAGAAGCAAAGTGGAAAATTTCACAAAACTTAACATCAACCTGGACTCAAAAGGCAGGACGCATTAGTCCACAAGTTTCTTTGAGTTTTTCAGTGTTTTGGGGGAAAAACAAAACAAACAAAAAAACCCTGTATGAATTCCAAAAGACCACTGCTGAACAGTGATCAGTGTGGGAATCTACCTTCCTAAAACTCTCTACTAATCAATGTGCTACCATCACCTTCTTTCGAAAATAATTATGATTCTAGGCTAATGAACAACTATGAGACTGACATTTAAGACTCAACTTTGTTCTGATACATAGACCTCTAACAAACCAAAATAGGTACGGTACCTAGCTGATCACTTTAAGGACTAACTTGATTAACTGAGAAAAGTTCAAATTAGTCTTGAATTCAAGTCAAGGCTATAGGAAGCTAACTCTATGAGATCACTGAGTACAAACACACTGTGAATTCCATCACCTCTGGAAAGACACCAGAAAGTTCACAAGACAATGAGTTGATGGTTTTAGCCTGCAACTGTGCAGCTATTCCTGTATTACTGCCTGGTTTCCATGCAGTATTTCAAAATAACAACATCTGTAAAGAACTGTTTCCAGAGCCTGATATTTAACAACTTACTACTTCCTAAAAAGATTGAGAAAACCCTTAGTAACACCTGATCACATCATAAAAATCTCTTAATTACAACATTGAAGTTATCTGTAAAGTAAAACCTCATTTTGACTACAGCATTTGATAAGCTTAACTAATAATCTTTATCACAGAAATCAGACTGCCCTCTTGCGGTCTACTCAGAAACTTATTATTAATTTACACTTTAATTCACAATATATGAATAAATTCCAATGTTTCTTTTCTCTTTCTATTACGGTGACCAGAACTAAAACACATTGTATTTAACTTTGCAACTGTCCCCCAAGACCAGCATTAGAAAGAGTAAGAAAACACATAAAATTAATAAGAAACAAAGCTATAAGCAATAAACACTACCAATCCTTAACAAATACATTTAAAATTGTGTTAGAGGGTGACTGTTCTTCACAGCACCAGAAATAATTTACTACTAAAATACAGGACTGTTTTGGCTGACTTAACAAACCAGTCTGAGCACCTTTAAAGGCAGATCAAAGAAAGTTACTCACCAAAAGTGCCATAGAATCCTCTAGGTCCACAAGTGCCAACACCATATTTCTTCAGAGATGCCTGGGCCGCACTCTTTTAACAGAAAAGAATTACATGAAATATTTGTTCTTACACTAGATCTCTAACTTTTCTATTCGCTTCATATTGGCAATCCTATACCAATGTACATAGGGTAGTTGTTGCATCATGTAACATGACCTGATCTACAGGAAGTATAATAATGTACTGAATGTATTAATTAATTTCACATGAAAACTATTTTAGACAAGTGTTTGAGCATTACTCATCATATTCTAGTGATTAAGGACATTAGATATTAATCTAAATTTGATAATCAGCTAGTACACAGTAAGAACACCAGGTTAAACTTTAGGAAAAAGACAATTCAACAGCACAAAATTACAAGGTTTATAATCTTCCTTGCTGCTTTAGAAGTATACTCCCTTGACCAAGTTTGTGCTTTCCAAAGTAATTCTTAATTTCAAGATAACATACAAAGTAAAAGAGGAATAATTACATAAACACAGTAACTGGAAGAACTCACCTTAACCTTTTCATTATCCAGCAGTCCAAGAAAGTTAAATGATGCAAAGTTTATGCATTCCTTGCCATTAACAGTGATTATATGGGTGGGAGGACTGAAAAAAATTACAGACCTATTGTTATGAATGAACAGTTGCCGTTTTCATAAACAGACAAACAGTATAGGATTTTTGTTTTTCAACACTAAGAAGCACATAGCTTCTCCAAGATTCCTTCTTTCCACTTCTTCCTACGCAGCTGCCATTCAAGTTCAGTGTCAAGTGGCAAATATACTGCTATACTCCACTAAAACTGTATCCCTGTAATTTAGTAAAGAAACCATAAATACCTTCTTGAGATATTTAATGATTCTGTCTTGAAAACTTAATTCATACAAAGATGACTCCTGAAGAAATAAAGTTACTCCTTTAAAATCAAAGTAATACCTCTTTGGAAGAATACTACAAATAAAAAGTGAATTTCATTGCTACTTGCTTCCATGATACACAAATCTAAAACCAATGTTTTTGTCATAAAGCAGACCCACAATACCAACCTTGTACTGAATCAAGTTCCTGAAATATAGGTACTAGCTGTAAGCAGATAGAAGTACTGTATTGTCTGTCAGCTCAAGTTTCCAACTCTGTTTAATCCATAATGGTTTGAATAACTCATGTAACCAGGAAACACAGAAAATGTGAAAAAACCACAACCAATAGTAACAAAAGAACAAGAGCACAATAAATAATGAAGGACAGTGCAGCAGTGCACAGAAATTTTCTGCCCTAAAAAAATGATGATTTAGATAAGCATTAAAAAATTGAAGATAAAAATAGCCATCACTCCTTTAAATGCAAGTATCACATCTGTGTGTAGTGTTCTAAAAAACCCTGCTTTGGCAATTCTACACTACAATACCACAAAATCAAGTTTCAATTAATCACTCAGGAGTGCCGAGAAGTCTCAAAGTTAAGCTGAACACAAAATCTTATGTGTGTCCATTTCAGTATGCGTACTACAGTTGAGAATCTATACTATTCCTCAAACATAATAGTATCAACAAGCTTTTCCCATGTGGGAACTAGCACTGAACAATTTCCACAATCAAAATTAAACAGGGCTGCTCAAATGTCAAATGCCTATGCACAGCTGCTCCAAATCTGGCTGCTGACAATATTTCAATGGGTATATTTGGCGTGCAAAGCAAATAGACTTCAAGTCCAAGCTATTCACTGCAAGTTAAGAAAAACATTTAACTGCCTGAACTTCACTTAAAAATACTCCATGATTTTGTTTCATATCTGCTCACTTTTAAAAATTAAGCACATTACTTCAACCAAGCAACCACAAAGTTTACAAAACAACTTTGGAAAGCTTTCTGCTAACACAGTGTATGCACCATGCACCTTCATCACTGTCATTCCAAGACATTAAACCGACAAAAGCTGAACCTGACCCCACAAAAAAGCTGTCCTGCATTACTGCAGTGCATCTTCTGCACAGAAGGAGCATTGCACGAATATGCAGGAAACTGCCTTGGGGAACTTCCTGCTATTAAAAATATACCTGGACCTGTTCCTCTGGCTTGCTCATCAATGAGTTGTACCAAACATCTGAAGTCCTATTAAGTGAAACAACTACTTAGGTTTGCAGATATTCAGATAGAGCAGACCTCTACCTATGGATTTTGGCACTAACACAAGGTTTAGTATATTCCCAGCATACTATTAGACCTGGTAAATGTACAAATAATTGCCCCCACAGCTCTATCTCTCAAATCTAGAAAATACACTAATGTTCACCAAGAACTTACCCCTAACAAAGCTGCAGACCCCATGAAAACATGGCCACGCTTTGCTATCAGAATTTTACCCAACCTTCTAAAGGAATACTCATGGTTAAGCAGAAAACGCTCATGGAAAAACTAATTCCAGTGAATAATTAGATACAAAACATGGCTGCTAGTAGTATCATAAAACTTTCCTTGCAATGACAAAAACAAGAAGTCTTTGCAAAAGGAAAATGGTGAAAGACTTAATTTCTTTACAGTGCCATGTATCTCTCTTCCTCTAGTATAACACAGTTTGTTAGGCATCACGTTTAGGGACAACTGTTATGAGATACTGAGTGATCCAGCTGAAACCATAAATAAAAATATGATTTCAAGCTATATTCAAAGAATCTGCAAGCAAGACCTTCAGAAACTGTGTTTTTTAAGAACCAAAAGCACTACATCCATACGTAGACCTCTCACTTATCTCCTAAGTGTTGCATGTATTGAAAAATCAGTCACAGAAGATGATAAAGTAAAAGCCAGATCTTTAGTGCCTTTTCATTTTAAAGCAAAACAAGAATCAGCATGAGAATTTTGCAGACATACTGTTTTAGCAGACAGGTTTACATTTTCTGAATGATGTCTTGTACAACTAAGCTATCTTGCATAAATTATTTCGCAGAAAGGCTACCACAAGAAGTAACTAACTTCTGAACTATGACTGAGCTGTCATGGGTAACTTGGTCACCACTGATTCAAGATTGGTTTGTTTGAAAAAGTCTCTGCATTGTTGGCTTTGCTTATCATATGGCAATGTTACCAGGATTATGCAAGTGTTCAGCAGAAAGTAGCATACTAACGTAAGGCAGAAACCACCTTGCATCCTGAGGGAGGAGGAAGTCTGCCTCCCCCAGGCAGCGTGTCAAAGTTTTTCCTGAAATACTTAATACTTCCCAACTGGTCAGGAGCCTATATAAACCCTATCCACACATTACTGCAAATATGCAATATTAAACCACCACACACTAAGATAATTAAGATTTATGTAAATTGCCATTCATGGTAGACATTAACACATGAAAATCATGGAAAGATGACTACCTCATTAACATCAACAGGGCTCCCCTAAAATACTAATTAAAAAGGGGACAGAAATTCTCTTGAGTTGGAATTAGGATGCAGACACTTTCATTTCTGTATTAATCCTGAAACATGGGTTGAGTTTATAGCCCAAGTTGCAATCTCATAGCTGTTGAGCAACTTAAGGGAATGTAGTTGGCAGTTTAAATTTTAGAAGACAAATGCCAAGTTTTGCCCATAGCCACTATTAAGTTCAACAGCCACAACATATTAATGTTCTGTCACAACACATTCCCTAGCTGTAAGCACTGGAAAGTTCTAAATAATTTAAACAATTTCTGAATCAAGCTGAAAGATATATTTGTTCAGATTTTTTTTAAATGTCCAACGCTTTCTTTGCCACAGTCTTGTTTGTTTCAAAATTCTAAACAATAACAGGATCGTTCACATCACAGTTGATTAAAACAGGCATCACTTTTCTAAAGCAGACTTTTCCATGGTGGCAGAACCATCAAAATGGAGCTCCCTATGGCAGCAAATAATTCTGCTTTGTCACTAAAATATTTTAAAATATTGGTGTCACTAGAAGGATATTAAGAATGCTTATATTGTAAAAGTTACCGACATAAATCTGAAGCTTGTGAAAGAAATTTCAATGCAATTTCTGAAACACTGTGACTCTTGCCTAAGTCAGCACACATTCTAAAACCTCCTAACACAGAAGAAAGTAACACTGAGCCATAATTTCCTCATGGAACAACTTCACCATCAAGCATCTCGGTGCACTTCTGACTGTCCAAAGAGGAACAACTTGTCACGAAGTGCCAAGTGGCTAGCCACAAAATCAGTTTCTTCTGAAGCGATTAGTGATGACAGTTTTCCCCCCAAGGCCTACACAGAAAGTGGTAACCACTTCTGGAGGTTTAAGTCTTCATATTCAGAAAAAATGAAACATTACTACCAAACAATACAGATCCCCAATAATGGCAAAGATAAAAATGTCTCTCCCCCCACTGCCAATATTTTTTTAAAAAATTCATAACAACATTTAAAGTAAGAAAGATTTTTCTTGATAATGCTGCAAAACCAAGATATCTCTCCAGCTGCAAATTCAGTCCTGCTATCTAAAAATGGAATTAATTTCTGAAAGGTTTTAAGGATAGTGAAAAGCTTAGTAAGAAATACACTTAAAAATATGGACATTGAGTATTTGAGCTGAAAAAAACCCCAGAATTTATTCTGAATTACATTTACCCTGAAACAATGTTGTAGTTGAGAGCTGGGTGATCTTTTGGCACAGGAGGTACAAGAGGCTCTGGCTGCCATTCTTCAATCAACTCTTCCTTTTCCTGGACAGGAGAAAAACAATACAGCTCAAAAAGGATTTGTGCTAGAAAAGACATTATGCATTAAGAAACAGTTGGAAATAGTTGTATAAGAAATTATGTAGGCTAATATGTGTCACCTGAGACACTTACAATTGACATTATCTCAGTTTGCTCAATTGAGGGCTCTGAATTCTTCAAATGGAAGATGTAAAGAAAGATATCCCAGTTGCTCCTGTGCATTAAAGACATGATAATCAAGAAAAGAGATACTAACTTGGTGTTCCTGCCAAATTTTGATCGATATTGTTTCACTCAATTATGAAAATCCTCCTCTACAGTTTATGTAATTGAATACAAATTACATAATAGTTGAATATAAATTGCCTAACTTTACATTCTCAAGTCCTCAACAGTGGCATTAAAATCTTAGCAAAATAACAGATACATGAGCAGGAAACAATACAGAAAAACTGCCAAATGCTCAAATGGTAGCAACTACTGAACCATGCAGCCCCCCCCCAACCTAACCACGGAGGAATACTGAATGCACGTTCATTTTCAAAGTCCTTTATCTGGAAAACCTAAGTTAGAAGATTTTCTAAAGGACATGCAGTGGACCAGCATAACAGGTGCATTAGACTAATTCCACACCAATTAACCACCACTCAGGCAACTCGCCAAAATCATCCTTCATACCACGAAAGCAGCCCTTCCTGGAGGATTATTTACTAGTACAGCATGACACACCTGATAACTAACTTTGAATGGTATGACTGCAATGGGTTTCTATTTCTCCATTACTTCAAAAAGCAGTAGAATATTTAAGGCTACCAAAATACAAATTCTACAATTCATTTTTTGAAAACACCATAGCAATACCTTTTTCCATTTTTATTTTTTCCAAATGCACTTTTCAAAGCCTTCAAAGTACAAAAACAAATAAAGACATGAAAAAATAAAAAGGAAACTACATGCAACAATATAATTAGTCTCCTGCATTTTTGTCACTTTCCTTTTACTAAACTAATGAATAACTAGGTATTTCCAGAGTATTAATTAATATCCCAGGAGCTCCACAAATGTCTACTTCAAAACACAAATTGAAATTTCAATATCCCTGTATTTCAGAAAAGATCCTTTTTATGTAAGCGTAGTCAGTTGTGTTTCTAGTATCTTGCAGATGTACTTTAAATACATTTTTTTTAACCTTCTCATGTTAGATTTCTTACTGAAATTTAACCCATGGGACATGTATTTTAAAGGAAATAAAATGCCATTAATATGTGTGACAGAAGTGAATGTATTTAATATTTTGAAGTGGCTGCACTTGTGTTAGAAGAAGTGTTTAGTTTCTTTAGCCACCACAGGACAGCCCCAGCTGGAGCCATGCACTCAGTTATGCATGCATTGAAATGCTGTTCCACATACCATTAAAGTAGGGGGTTAACTTACCCTGCACTAGTGCCATTCATAGCATGTCAAATAACAGATTTTGTTGCTTCAACTAAAAAAAAAATCTAAACAGATAATGGAGCACCAGAGAACAGAACAATAAAACTGTGTGTAAATACTATTGACTACTATTCATTGCCGTATTCTATTATCAAACCTCATGCTTGACACGACCCAGTAAATACCTCAAGAATGCTATTGGAGATTACCAGGTGATACACCCTACAAAGATTAACATGCAACACAGTTCCAAAATGGTGGAAAAGTAGTACCCAAACCCAGGTTAATCTCAGAGTGGAACCACAACCATAACCCCGTATGCTAAACTCCACTGTTCCAAGTCAGAGTGGCAATTCCATTCTCACCTCAGAGCAGGTACTAATGTGCATCTCTATACGGTATTGCTATTTAAAAAAAATGTCAAAAACATAATTTAACACTAAATGCGCTGACCCACAGCACTGCAAGCCAGCAGCTGCTACAATACAGTTCCCTCCCAGCCACATTCTTGTTCCTTGTGCTGGCATAGGCAGTTAGAGAACCAGACAATAAACTTGTTGAGAAAAATGATCCAGATAAAAACTAACTCAGTAAAAGCAGGATGGAAACATAGCTAAACTAGATCCCACAACACAGAGGTCCCAAACTAGACTGGCTGATGCTACTGGGAAACTGTATCCTGAGTTACAGTTGCCCAGCAGTATCATACCTTTTTCACAAGAGTTCAAAATGACTTCCAAAAAGCAGAAAGCAGGCTGTGTGCGCATGCAACCTTCACTCTGCTCCTACACTTGGTGTCAAAAGTCCCCAAATCCCTGATATGCAGCCTGCAACAACAGTTGTGTCCATTGTAGAGCACTGGACTGGGGGCAGGGCAGGGTCGTGTGTCTGTGTGTTGCTGTTTTTTTGTTTTAACTCTGAAGCAGAATAAATCAGGTGAGCAGTAGTGCAGCCTGTCAGTTATGGAAGGATAAATAAGAAAAGCGTTAGATGGCATCAAATGCCTAAAAGGGAAGGGCTTAAAAAGCATGGTGTTTCTTCTCTGTAAGTTCTGAACACAAAGAACATTTGGACAGATTTTATACAACATAGTTCAAAGCCAGAGCAGGCAACAACATACATTTCCTTCAAATAGGGCAGAATTAAAGCTATGCAAGCATGTACTTAGCTTTTTCACTTAAGTGTAATTTTTTGAACTAAGGCTACAAAGTATCACCATCAGCTTAGCAACTGGTAACACGAATTCGACTAAAATCTTTTTTCCACCCAGTCTAGCAGTAAGAAAAACACTATTTATACCAAGACACTGTAACTACATTATAAATTAGCATACTATAACTACATATATACATATAACTACATAGCATACTATAACTACACTATAAATTAGCATAGTACAATTGTAGTTGAGATCTGTGAACATAAAGATAATGAGCAATTCCTAATTAGCACTTTTCTCCCCCATTCATACCAAATTTTAAGAAGTTTCCATTTTTCCCTTTGAAATGTTTGCAGCACTAACAGCAAGGTGACAAGCCACAGATGAGATGTGGCAATATCCCAATTTTTTTTCTTAACAGAAAATAAAATATATGGAAGACTAATCCTCATTTTAAAAAACATTGTTTCACTAATTCTAGCTCACATTCATTCTACTCATCCATTACAAATCACAAACAATTGCATCTTCACTTCTTACGTCTTCTGTTTTCACATGTACTTAGCACAGGCAATAGTTTACCAAAAGCTTGTGTGACGCAGTTCCTCTATTATGGTAGGGGACTGGAGATACTGGTGATTAAAGTGAGTACCAATCTCAATCTAAAATGGCCATCCGCACTGCAGACGGGACAGTCCATCTCACTTCCCCCTTCCATTCACCAAGTATCTCAGTACACTGACCTATCCTTTCAGGGTAAATATGATCATCTCACTCAGGTGAAAGACACAGCAGAAGCAGGGTTTCATACAGTGACCCCACATTCCTAACAGCACTTTTAACTTCTACCTCCTAAACAGACACCGTATTTCAAACTAATATGAAGAATAAAAATGTTAATTTTCAAGCATATAAAGAACCAGATTTTAATTTACAATGTAACATCCTCAATATATAGCTGATTCGCTTATTTCTCCTCAGTTCACTGTATTGAAAATATCCACTTGATGAAAAAAATTAACACTTTCAACTTCCACTCTCCGGCTATAAGTGAACTCAGCTCCTCCTCTTTCCATTTTATAATTGTTTTTAATGTATATAAACAGAAATGTTAAATAAAATATAAATATCAATACCCACAAAAATATGACTGAAATGTTTACAAATATATAAACTGCAATACACAAACTTATTTATACATTTGTGCATATATGTAAACATTTAAAATATATTCATCTAAATACATACACACACATATAAAATAAATAAAACGGGTTTGGGTGGTTGTTATTTTGTTGGTGTGGTTTTTACTTTTTAAATGCTAGATACCTTGGGTAAGAGAAATACTTGGGTGTAAACACAAACTCAATTTTAACGCAAACACAAAAACCATAATTTAAATAAGTTGCCTTGTTGACCCTGTTTTTTTAAAATTCTGTTCATGAAGACATTTTTGAGCTAGCACTATAGTTATGAAACAGTGTCATACACGCATCTGTGTCAACATCCAGAGATTAACAGTATTTTTTTATTTGCTGGTCCTCAAATAACAGCTCTTTAATTTCACGGTATTTATCGAATCGTATATCAGCATGGCATAAATTGGTAAAAATAATGGCCAAGCTAATTAGAAATTTATTTATTTCAACCTGTGCTAATACTTAAGAGAATCTTTACCTACATAGGGTGTCTTGGTTCAATATGACTGAAAACCTTTACAAGAACAGACTACATCTGCTCTTCCCCGTAGCAACCTCTCAGTGCTGTTCCTGCACAATAAGGCGCTCTTGTGGCCTACAGTACTTCTCAGCCATGCATCAAGCATTTGTCTCTGACAGGAACCGCACAGCCTCCTGACTAATACCACTCTAATAAAACAGTTCCATGCTACTACCACAGCAAAAATTCTAAAAACAAGAAAACAACTATGCCTTCCATCCACAAATTAAAAGACATGGCTCCTAGCAGGACTTTTTGAGACAAAAGCTCAGTATCATTTACCACAAAGTGAAAGCCGCATACATCTGGAGGGGACCTTCCTTTCACACAAATGGCTGCTGGCTGGAGAGTGCGTGTATAGCTCAGTGATGCCATGCAGTCTCCTACAGCTTGCTGCAGTCCTCAGTGGCACTTTGCCACTTCTCCATAGAGTTCATTTTGGGTGAAAAGCCCACAAGAATCTCTACATCTAGCACCTTGTCTGGCCAGTCTTGTTTGTACTTCCCCAAATCCCAAACTATCAGGAACTTAGAGAGAAGTACTCCACTTTTTTAGTTAATGACTTGGGAGATTCCATTATTTTGGAATAGAACCAATAGGAGTACCTACAAACACTGTTTGTTATTAAAGGATGACAAGTTGCAAGCCGATTCCTGCACTGGCTTTCACAGTACTCTTGCTACGTAGTTGACTAAACCCAGAAGCCCCCTTTGGGGTGGATTTCTTCAGTGTTTTAGAAGTGTGACTCTGAAGTGCACTAGGTTGCACCACGTACCATCTATGTCTGGTTCCCCAGCACAGACTGGTCCTGACAGATCACATTAAGATGGCTGTGTAACAGTGCTGTTCTTCAGTAGTATTTATGTGGAGCCTGCTCTGCTCTGGCAGGGTTCCCAACAATAATTCACAGAGAAACTCCAAGTACCACTACATGGGTGGCTGACACAAAGGCAGCCTGAGCTGGCCTATCTCCAATGCCTGTACCTAAGTATTTCTTTCTGGTGTGGTAAAGACTGGACACCAACCACAGCATGAAGAAACCTAGAACAAATCAGAAGGCAAATCAGCAGTCTCCTTGCTGAAAACCTGGCATGTAGCTACACACAGCTCAACATGCACACCAGCCTGGTTTTTTGTGTGGGATCCCATATTACGTGAAACAGACTGTACTGGGTTTGGTTGTGACGGTGTTAATTTTCTTGATAACAGCTCATACAGCGCTGTGGTTTAGATCTGTGACCAGAACAATACTGATAACACACTCATGTTGCAGCTTTTGCTGAAGAGTGTGTGCACAGTGTGAAGGCTTCTGTTTCCCACAATGCCCACAGGGTGAACAGATTGGGGGGTGCACAAGAGACTGGGAGGGGAGACAACCTGGCAGATGACCCAAACTAACCTAACGAATATTCCATACCACATAATGTGACACTCGGCAATAAAAAGGAAAGGGGGAAGGTAGGGAAGTTAGCCATCTTTTGCTTGAGAACTGATTGGGATTTGGTCCCTGAGGGATTGCCTTTGCATTACTTTCCTTGTTTCTCTCTTCTTCCCTTTCTTCTTTGCTTATTAAACAATCTTATCATCACTCACAAGTTTTCTTGCTTTTACTTTTTCTTTCCTATTCCCCAATACCAATGGGGGTGGGGGAGAAAGTGTGCGAGCAGCTGTGCTGTGCTTAGCTGCCTGCTGGGGCTAACCCACAACACAGACCAGTGTCAACTATCTGTGGATTTGCAGTGAAGGTGGATTTTTTTTCTCCCTACAGTTATTCCTCTACACAAAACAAACAAGCTCTTTTCACAGCAATTATCTGCATTATAGAAAAGGAGATGGAATCACTCCACACATCTGATGCACCAGTCTGCTTAAGTCCTCGAACTATAGAAGACTTAGACTTTCACTTTCACTTCACTGCTGTATTTATGCTTACTTTCAATAAAGTATCTGTAGACAAGATATTCCCTTTGAAATACATTTCTTTGCATGGAAAACACTGCTTCCATCTTCAGAGTTCAATGGTTAAGCCAACTATCTTGTTATATATCAAGATATATAATATATATATCAAGATATAGCAATATATAAATAATATATATCATATATAACAAGATATATCTTGTAATCTCCTTCATCAGCAGCCAACTCAAACATACCATCAGACCAAAAAGCCTTCTCACACTCTATTCTTTTTGCCATCAAGATACAGGTAACAAAAAACTAGAGGTGTTGATGGCTAACATCTCAAGTCAAACCTGTTGCTATAATACAGCTCTTAGCATTCTGCAAATGTTTTTCTTCTGTGTCTTGCAACTATACATCAATACACACACTATGCAATTCTTGATGACTTTGGATTTTTGCAAGTATTCACATTCCTTTCCACTCCTCAAGCTCAGTGAAGTTTGTATATATCTCAACAAAAGTATCTCAGCAATAACATATTTGCAGGCTTATGTTCTTCAAAAAGCAAGTTACTGCTGTCCTGCCAATGAACTGTCATACTGCAAAAGTAGGACTGTTTTTAAGCATGAGTCTTTTCCCTTTCTGACCCCCTTCTAAACCCGTTTCCACTGAGCTGCAGCAGACCAGCTACTCACATGCAATCTCCCAAATGCTCATTGCCCCCCATTAAGAAGATAAAAGAACAGTTCTCTTCCTTGCATAATACCACTGCTCCAGATTTCTCTGAGCGTTTTCTTAAACATCTCAATTTCAGCAAAATGGTCTGTCAGTGAATGAAGGAGATGACCTGCAACTGGACGATAATACTAAAGATGCAAATAGACATATCTGACTGTAATCCTTACTTTGTGAGGAAGAGATAGGTTTCAGCTTTTCCAGGTCACCAATCACATAAGAGTAGCCAAGAGCTTCTTCCCCACCATCTACTGCTGAGAATGAATCTTGCAAAAGACAACAGTTATCCTCCAAAATACCAGAGATCAAAAACATCTGATGCAGGAAAGCTCTACTAAATGAACTACCACTGTTTCTGAATGGACAGTCAAGGGCTCCTTTAAAGCTGCAGCATGTCTTCCCAAATGATCTGAACATTCAGCACTTCACCGCACTGGACTTCCCTTTGTGTTCACCCCTCCTCTCTATTCTTATCAAAGGTAGCAAACTTCAAGAATCCCAGGATCATTTCAAACTCATCCAAGTACAAAATTGAACTGGCCTTTCTTGATTCCCATGCAGTTCACTTCTTGCCTCCAATAAATTCATGCCAAAGTTTCAGAATACTCAAAGGTTGTCTAGTAAGTACTCCCCAGAAGAGGACACTTCCTGCAGATGTGCTCACATGCACAGCCTTATGCCTATAGTCCCTGCATGCTGTTCACTGATGCATTACACTGAGCTCAGATGCTTGATGTATCCTTAACAAGAATGACATCAAAAAGCATGCAAGCACATGATATAGATAGGAATGACAAGGTAAAATACCCACAAATCTCCTTCCACAAACCCTCCTCAGTACCATGAAGAAATTCCAGTAGTTTACCTCATTCATAAAGGATACCATTCCTCAAACCCTAGCAAACTAAGCTTGTTTGTTACATAGGACTTCAGACAGTTCAGATCAACCCCTCACATACACAAGCTGGTTGGGATATTGCAATAAATCGCTATAGTTCATCTGTGACTGAGGGAAAAAAAAAAAAAAAAAAAAAAAAAAAAAAAAAAAAGAGTATAACCTTGTTCATCCTTTGAATGTAACCAATGGCACACTCAGACATTAAGCACCAAGAAAAATTAGCCCAGGGACATCTCCAAAACAAGCTCCACCAATTTCTGATAGTCTCCAGCCAGAAGAGAGAAATTCCAGTCTCCACAATTACAGATGCGCCTTTTTTTTTTTTTTGAGACAACTACATTGCAAAAGAAGAGAACTGCAACTAAACTCCACAAAGTTTTTTGGAACCCACTTAACACTGTAAACTCTCTGAGCTATTACAGACACCACATATACAGACTGATCATTTTCCTACTCTCTACACTCTTATAGTTCATTTTGTTTGGTGGGGTTTTTTTAGTATAGCTTCCATTTCTAAAACAAAACTATTCATTGAGTAGAGCTAATGCCAGGTTTTCATAACTTGGCAATCAGTCACATCAGTTCTTCTATACTTCTTAGACTCTCAAACACGGTGCTACTGTAAAAGCACACTGAAGCGTTTAAGCAATAAGCAGTTTCTTAGTCCAGTGTAAGCCCACCCTCTGAAATCCTAAAAAAACAGCACAGTTTGTGACGCAGCAGTGGTTCAACCCTAATATATCAATAGCTATAAATTGTTCCTTTAAAGAAAAATATTCTTCCACCATACCTTAAGTGTTAGATCAGATCGCTCTTGAAGCTTGTATGTCTTGGAGAAAAGAAGTCTAATTATCCACAGAATTAGAATTCCTTCTAAAATGAGATGGTAAGCAGGAGCCTGAAAATAAAAGCACAAAAAAAAGTCTATACAAAATTCTATTTGAATCAGTGTAACACTAGGCAACAGTTTTGTCTCTACTAGTACACTTGCAAAAAAATCCAAAGCTGATCATTAGCTGACATGTATTTCTAAAGCAGCAAAAATTATGATTAGATGAAAGTGGATTGCTTTACAACTACTACTTGTAGCTGTTAACTTGAGTTTGAACAGTTTATTCTCTAGTTATAAACAAGGCACACTCTAAATTGATAAGCGGTTTCAGTTCCACACATGCACATAAACTAAATATTGGGAGCAATGGCAGACAGGGGTTGCACCAGCATCTGTGAAGGCAGATTTCACAAGACAAAGTCTCCTGAGAGCCTGAAGGTCTGTGTCATTTATACACACCCACTTCAATCCTACATTCTTGCATAGTCCACGAGCAGGGACAGCTACTGTTATTCACAAAGTAACCTAATCCTGTCCTCACACATTTTTGTTAGTTTCATAGGCACTTTGAGCAGGTATAACCCAACAGTCACCAGGAACAGTTTTGCCGCTGTGTCATTTACTGTTCTGTGTAGACACAGTATTTAGGAATATTTACAGCAAACCCGGAAAGAGTGTTAATCCAAGATGAAGTTTGCCTCTTTGGGTGCTTGGAGGGAGGAAAGTCAGGTTCCTCTGGCAGCACTGCTAGTTTAAAGTAGATGTGGAGTTGTGACATCAGCATTTGACACATAGTTTTAATGACTGGTTTAGTTACTTCACTTCAGAAAGGCTCCCATCTAGACTGTGGACATTCATAATTTGTAAAAGACTCAAATTGCAACATACCAGCATTTTCTGGTGGGATATGACCTGCCAACAAAGGCAGTGGAATGCGCCACACAACCAGAAACTAAAGGAAATTGAATGCAAATATTCAAAACCAGTAAGGAGACCTATGGCATACCAAACTGCAAATAATGAATTAATCATTTGCAGAGTACTTTTCAGTTCACCAAACTTGTTAAGAATACCTATGTACACCACGACATCTAAAGAACACACAGTACAGTAGTAGTAGAGGTCCACAGAAACTACTTCCCTGCGCTTTTCAGTGCCTACGATTATCTGGAATGCAGTGTACTAGGCTGTGCTACCAGCTTCAGCAGCTCAGCACTTCCATATTCGCACTGCAAACCATAGCACAAATCCTTAAAAAGTTATGAACCTTAGCCAAATCCCGAGAGGGGAACAGACTGTTGATACAAGACTGCTGCCTATCATCAGGAAATCCTTTTTAACACCACGAAACAAAGCCTGGATGCAAACATGCCACCCTGACCCCCTCCAGGAGATAACTCAAGCATGAACATTTAAAAGTTGCTTCTTCCTTTGTGAATAACACTTGTAAGTTACAAACCCCGGCCTTACTTACAACGCGCACTATGAATGTTATTAAGGTTTAATGCGCCGGTATGGACCTGAAATGCAGCTTCGTAAACTTACACAGAGGGGAACGTGACCGCGCACCGACCGCTTTCCACACCCGGCTGCGGCGCACGCACAGGCGGGTACGGCCGGCCCCCGCCGCACCCGCGCTGGCACCGCCACCGGCACCGGCACCGCCACCCGCCCGGCCGCCGCCCTGCCCCGCCGCCCAGCCCCGCGCCGGCCCGCTCCTGCCCTCCCGCTCCCCGGGCCAGCGGCCGCGGGACACGGCGCCCTCACTCCCATCGCCTTGAGGTGGCTCGGCAGCGACTGCCAACCGCCCGCCCCCTCCGCGGCCGCCCCGCGCCAGCGGCCGGACACCAGCCCGCGCCGCAGAGCGCACCTCGTAGAAGGCCTGTACCATCTCCACCAGCACCCACTGCTGCCCCGCGCCCGCCGCCGCCATGGCCGCACCTGCCCACTTCCGCTTCCGCGGCCCGCCCGCGTGCGCGCGTCGGGGGCGGAGGGGCGGGCCCACGGCCGCGAGA
This sequence comes from Falco rusticolus, assembly GCF_015220075.1. Lineage (NCBI taxonomy): Eukaryota > Metazoa > Chordata > Aves > Falconiformes > Falconidae > Falco > Falco rusticolus. Next base: position 36,144,406 of record NC_051210.1, on the reverse strand, counting down.
GAGCGCCCCCTGCGGCCCGGCGGGGGCAGGGCAGGCCGCGGCGCCGGCACCGCCGTGGGCCGGTGCGGGGGGGCGGGGGCTTCTCCGAGGTTCGGTCACGGCGGGCTGTAAAGACGCGTCTTGCCCGGCAGCGCTCGTGGGCGCCGCTGCAGCTGCGGCTCCCCGCGGCCGTCACCAACTGCCGTTGTTTCCGGCAGCCCGGATCAGGGAGCCAGGCCGGGCCGGCAAGGTGCGCCCTTCGGCGTTAGGTAGCGGAAACCAGCGATACATCGAGCCTGCGCTAGGCCGGGTGCCTCGGTGTGCGCGCCCTCGCCGCGCCCCAAACCGGGCACCGTGCGCTGAGGGCGCGGGCGACCTCGCGGTGCCGCTCCCCCCGCGCCTGGGCGCCGTCCCGGTGAGCCGTCCCGTGCCCGGCGCCCCCTCCGCCGGGCGCCCCCTCAGCCCACGCCGCGCTTGCTGCCTGCGCGCCGGCAGCGGGTGACTTGGCTGCTGCAAGGAGCGGTTGTTCAGACACTCGGCTAATGAATGGCAAAAGCAAAGCCGGAGTGTAGTGCAACTAACGAGTGAATTCGAGTAGGAAGAGAAGCTACAGCTTCAAGAGTGGTGACAAAGTGAACAGCCATAAAAGCTGAACGTTGCTGAGCGGAGAGTAACCTCGTGAAGAGAAGAAGAGAATAGGAAGACCTCTCGTGGGTGCACCGGAGTGCGGGGCGGTGACCCAGGCCCCCTGCACAGCCGAGCAGGGCTTGGGCGACTGCCTAAGGGGCTGTGGAGGGAAGGGGGAGCTGGAGAGAAGTTTGCTTAGGAAGTGAGATAGCACTTGATGGAAGAGAAACAAAGGATATTGCCGCTAAAAGAGATGTCTGGGAGCTGCTTTGCTGAAGCTAAACAGCTGTGGAGAGTTTCTGATGGTCTTCTGGGAGAGCACAGCGGAACTGGACCCCTTGGGGCTTCACTCACTAGTCTTCACCATGGTTAGGGGAGAGAAACCTGGGGGAGCAGTTGATTAAACAAATGGTAATGAAAGCTTTGGGTCCTGTGGATAACTACAAGCCAAGAGCAAGTTACATTTTTGCTTTGGGGGTGGTCAAAACTGGTGAACCTCACTTCCACACTGACTGAAATGTGTAATAGTTCATCTTCTCCCCAAGTTTCTGAACCTAAGGATGTACTTATCGTATTCCAGGCTTTAAATGGTAAAGAGAAAAAATGTGGTTTGAGGCTATCTCAAAAGTCAAGGCAGAGACAATAAATGTCCCTTTTGTTTTTTAGCTGCATGAAGAATATTCGGTTCACTGTTAAGTACTTCTGCGGCTGTTGCATCATGCTGGAGGAGTCTTGGGCTCTTGGGAGATGGCTGCTACTTCCAGCCTCGAAGAATGTGCCTGGTATGCATCCCAGTCCCAAATGGCTCCCAGAAGAGCATTAGTTGTCTTGGTGGACTGCAGATTAAGTTACACCCCTGCTCCTGACATCAGATTCTGACTTTCAGTGTTTGACATGTAAGTGTATGACTGGGAGACTAAGAAATTGATTTCTGTGAAACATCGGATGAATTGTTTCCAGCTTGAAATGCAGTGAACTTAATAACGTACTAACCAGTAATTCTTCTAGCAGTGAATTTGGAGTTCCTGGTCTAGATTATCATCGGGCTGGGTCTCTTGTAATAATGAGCCTACCCCTATTGTTCAGCAGTTTCATTGTTCCAACACAAGGCAACTGCTGCTAATTGCTTAAGGCTGCTATACTTCTGACAGAAAAAAAGAGGGGGAGGTGAAGGGAGAAGTCCTTTGCAATGGGAGTTTACAGCTGGGAGTAAGGGGGAGAGGAAAAACATCTTGATTCTATCTCTGAATTTAAAACCCTGACAAAAGCTATTGAGACAGTGACCTATGGAAATTCCTGCTTCGGAAATGCCAGCTTTTGCCTTCTTCCCCATATCTTCCAGTTGCACAGTATCCCTAAACTGCTTTTATTCTGGACCTTGCTCACCAACCCACTCATTTCCCACACCCTGCTTTGAATTCCCAGCTCAGTTCTCCCAGGTCAGCACTGGCATGCCAGTTATCTGCAGTTGTTCTCTGGTAACTCTAGAAGCAGAAAAATGGGACTTGGTATGGCTGTCAGGAATCTTATTTTTCCTAAATACCACAGAGGTAGCCAGTGCCAGTTATCTTCAGCTCTCTTGGCTTTATTAGCTCTTCCTCTGGCTTCTTCACTCTCACTCAGTCAAGTATGAGACAGACAGTAGGAGCTGGAAGTGGAGATGAGGGAATGATGTCCACCCTCTTCCCACACTCTTGTGTCTCACCCCTCAGTCCTTTGGACCCAGTACTTTATCAACTAGGAAGCAGAGAGAATGGCAGTAGAAAGAGATGCATAACTGTGAGGGCTGGTGGTGGTTGCTGCCATCCTGCTTGTATTGCTGTGTTGCAGATATGCACATGGAGGGGATGGTGGGAAAAGAAATGTGGGAACTGATGGGAAGAGGCCCTGAGAGTCATTCACTTCACCCCTGCCTCTTCCACCCACACACACAAAAGGGAGAAGATGGCCGAGGAGATCAGGGACATAAGGGAGTTTTTGCAACTTTTCTCACACATTCTGGTTGGTAAAAGCTTAGCTTATATTATTGAGGGTTTAGTGCACCTAGCTGTAACTTACTGGCTCTACGGCTACCCTCAAGAAAGAATTTTAAAAAAATGAATAAAATGTTGGGAATGTAATCTTGTACAGGCAAGGAGAACAGCAAGATAGTGCTAGTTCGTGTTTTTAGTTTTTCCTGTCTTGAAACATGATGCTCAACTAAGATGATGCTGACAGCAATCACAGAAGATGTCCAAAGTCAGTTGGAAGCTTAGTATTAAGCCCCAAAATCATGTCCCAGCTCCTAGTGGGAAGCAGAAAGTTGTTGCAAGAGTACTGTGCAAGTGCCAAGAAGAACTTGAATATCAAGTTCTGTAATTTATCTGATATGCAAAGGAGTAATTGTTCACAAGGCAAGTGGAGCACAGGATAAATTTAGTGTTATCTCAAGCCATGCACCACTGCATCTTAGACATCTGCTTAATCCTAGTTCTATAGTGAAATAGCTCTGGGTTAGCTTCACCAGCAGAAACCTGTTGTAGATCTGCCTGAAAACCACCTGGAGATTGCAACCTTTGACACAAGCTTTGTGTAGGAGTAAAGGCACCTACTGGTCAAAGTAGTGGTGCATTCCAGCTATCCCAAACTGTGCCATGGTACCCTGAATCACTGTAGTGATGAAGTGGCATGAAGTGGAAATGCTGCCATGTTTTCCTGGCATAGAGTGGGGACCAGATTTGACCTGAATTTGGAGTTAATGACTATTGTAACTGTGCTAGAGTGGCCAGAGTCCTCTTTTTAAAGCATGTTCAGCCAAGGGTGAACCTTTGAAACAAAAAGCTAACTTATCACAGAGGTGGATATAGGCACAGCAGTCTGTGTCCTGCTTATGCTTCTTTTCAGTGGCTGTTCCCCAGGTGGACTTGGCAGCATTGGTCTAAGCACCTAAGTTTCTGATACATGGCAGTTTCTAATATAAGGCAACAGATAGGCCCAGTTCTGGGATGACTAAAGAAACCTTTTACTAGAAACTTTTAAGAGCTACTCAGTCACACTGCTGGAACCACTAACAGAAGAGATACTGGGAATGTTTGCATTGCAGAGTATGAGTTACCTATATGCAATGATGCAATATTGCTGTTGCAGAGCTAGAGCTTGTGTCCTGCATAGTTAAACCTGACATATCCGATGGAAGACTTCAGATTTACTCAGGCTGGGCGTTTGCAGCCCAGAACTTTTTATTGGGCTGGTTGCCGATACTGCAGAAGGAAATAGATGGGTGGCTCACCTGTTTCCCTCACCTGCCTCAATATGCAGCTGAACTGACATCCACCTTTTACTTCAAAACCTTAGTCCAACCAGCACACAATTTACTGCAAATCTTGTCAGTTAAAATCTCATTTCTTTTAGAAACACAAGCACTATATTAAATAGGACAACTTGGAATTTGTTCTTCACTTCTTTTTGTCCCACTTTTTGCTCACACAGAATCTACTAATTGCTGTTCCCCACTGCATATTTGGATTGGGAACGGCAGGCACAATGGGCAGATTTGTATCCAGTCTCAGTTTCACCAGCAGTTTCGCCGCAATGAAGTTGGGATTGCTTCAGGAAGAGAGCAATTCAGTCAAAATCGATAATGCAGCTATCAGCTCTTCACATGATAATACTGTCAGCTCTTCACATGAAAATTGTCCAAACTGACTAGATTCAAATGCATGTGCAAAGTGATATGTCATAAAGGTACATGTCTGCTTCAGACTGACTTTTTCTAGGCAGAAAAGTAAGTTTTAAAAGCTCTTTCTAGAAAGTGGTCTAATGGGCTAACCTGATTTGAATTTTGGTTAACATACATAACATGCACCATATGCAAGGCAGAACTCGTGACCTGCACAATGAGAAAGAAAACCACAATTGGCATAAATTCTAGCCACTGGTAAGGTGGCCAACAGAAGTTCATGAGGTTTGGCTCTGAAGGTTCACATTCCATACCTCCCTTAACTACCACCATTCAAGCTGCCTCTCATGAGAATGAAATAAGAAGAGAAGCAAAGGGATATTAACCCTGAGTAAATTCAGCTTATTTACCTGAAGTTTTGGACTCCAGTCTAAAACAAAATGTTTAAGAAGCTTTCTTGTCAGCAGTGTTTTCCATACTTACTATTTTGGGTAGAAGTTTTAAAGGAGGACTTCATCCTCTGATATTCTGACTAGGTAAAAGACTGTCCCCCAATGCAGCCCAAAGAGCCCTTTAACCTCTTAGTAGTGATTACGTAAATGTCACAGTGGTCCGTACAAACCCACCTACTCTTGGAGTACTGTTATCCACTGGCTGTCTTACTTAAAAATGGGGTCTCTAATGGGTGCTTTTACAACAATAAACAGTGGAATCTTCATTTGCAGGTTATTCTGAGGCACAGAGCCTTAGACACTGCAGTTCTGCGAAGCACAAAAGCGCGAGGTGTGCAGCCTCCATGTCACATAGCTGCAAATAGATGCCTCAGAAAAGGATCCATTTAAAAAAGTAAATGAGCCTGAAGCTGCCCATTTAAAGTTGTGAAGGTACCAGTATGCTTTGGCTCCCAGATGGAGATGAGAATTTGGTTGTTCTAGTCAGATACTGGAATCTTTTGAAGTGCAATGATTCAGTTCATATTTCGAAAATGGAGCACTGTATACTTTTCATTTGCCTGCAAAGAATAGGCAGATGAGTAGGCAATTACACAATCATGATGTTATAAGTAGGTGGCTACCTCCTACTTCAGTTTCAAAAAAGATGTTACACAGAGTCTGTGAAAGGTTGTATCCGTATCAGAGATAAGCTTTTTCCTGCACTGGACTATGACCATAAGAGTTCCCTGAAATTCTATGTTTAAATGTGTAATCCAGATGCAGCGAACCTTATGTGAACAGTGTGTACTGGATTTAAAGCTGCATTTTTAAGATTAAAATGGTGATTTTGTCCCCTTGATACAGAGAAATGCAATAGACACCCACCTTCCAGCACCAGCCTTAATGAATTGGCTTTGGATCAAGTACCATGAAACCAGTTCCTAGTCTTAAATTTGAATGGATGTTAATCCATTCAGGTAGCAGATCACATTTAAAGATTAACAGCAGATTCATCCTCCTTATTCTTCCACAGTTAAAGCTTTATGAAGCCTGCAATATTGCAGAATCCAGATCAAAACTGGGATGAAATTGTGCTCTGTGCAGTGGATATTTTTGTTGGCCTTAGGAAGAATGGAATGATGGCAGATAGTTGCACATTTTGGAGAAAGCAAAAGCGTCTCTTGATCATATGAACACACCTTCATTGTGGTGCACATAGCTCAATTTCTGGTACCTTAGATCTATGTAACACTGTGGGGCATTAAAGTATTTTAGTATCCCATGCTGTCTTAATATCCTCAGGCTGGATGTTTATTTCAAGTTTTAAGCAAGTTGTAAATCTTCACAAAGCATTTCCAGGACCTCTGAGAGCAGGTTGAGCTGTCTATGAGAACATAGTCTGTTTTTCTCCTTAATGACTGGGTTTCTTCACTAAGGTCTCTCAGCAACTCCCTTGTGCTGACTGTAGCAAGCATTCATTACTAATGTGTTCACTGACTCTGTGACACCTTCAACAGATGTTGGTAGGGCTTTATTTGTTTTTCCATCAATTCAGCTCCTTTGCTGTTTAGGCAGTTATGCATTTTAATGGTAACAGCGTAGTCTGCAGTGTGTGATTGTAAAACTCTTACTAGCATACTTGAATTTAGAAACAGGAGTCTTCAGATGGTGTTATCAGAGTAGAGAGTTTGAAAAGTAATGGTAACTTCAGCATTTTAATGCATGGTTTTCACCATGGAGTTTGCTCCCTTGAAGACACATTTGTAAAATTGGATGTCAAAGAAGCAACTGTATTTCAGCCAGAAAAATACAAACTAGTCCTTTGCCAGCTCATCATTCTTGCTAATCTACTGAAGCACAGAAAGGCACTGTGTTGTTTACAGATCTACGTAATGCATACCAGAACACAAGCTGAAATTCTTTGTGGTTATAGGTAAAACGTGTGTGCATGTGTTGGCAGAGCTAGTCAAGTCTGACAGGGAACACCTCGCATATGTTTGCTACTCAGAGAGTTGCAACATAGCTGCTATGAATTCATAACAGATGTGGCTGAAAACATTTTTGAACTGGTAGAGAAATGCTCTTTCAATCTCTGAAATTCTTACCTGGCTTTTAAACCACATGAGTTTACCTGAGTAAGGCCTGAGTAAAACCACAGTTCCCTATGCAAATGCTGTTTCGTAGCCAATTAGTGGAATACAAACTGTGTTCTTATTATATAAGCATCCATATTCATACCAGATGTTTTCACAAAAACTAAGTAGTTGTAGGCAGTTGACATCTAAAAGATAAAATACACTTGATAAAATGATAATGGCAGGAAATCAAGTGCCTGAGAACCCATCCACACACTTTTCCCACACAAAGTAATTGTTGAAGTGTATCTTTTGGAGGGACCTGAACAGGGTCAACATGAATGGAGACAACAACACAGTCCTTGTTAATGGGTGAGTGTTGGTGCCTGTGTAAGACAGATTCCGATCTTTCTGACACCTCTGAAAATCTAAGTGAATGTCTGCTGGACTCAAAGAAAAGTGCAACTTGTTATTTGAAGCTTTTCAGAATTTCCCAGTGCATTCCTCAGCGTCATTGAACAGTGTTTCTGTAGCTTTACTTCTGTAAAGTGTTTGCACCAGGAGCCAAGTCTGCTGCACACAATTGTTTACCTCAGCTGCTGAAGCCAGCGTGCAGTCTCAGGTGGAAAAATTGGCACAGCTTAGCTTGTGCTCTGTCTGGATAATCTCCTAATTATTCCTGATTATACTAATAGTTTTTTCCTTTCTTTTGAAGGAAATGCCTGCAACTCTGTGGCTATAATTTTAGGATATTTTAAATATAAATTCCTATTTATACCATTGTTTCACTTTAGAATTCATATTAAAAAAAAGACAGCCAATGTCTTAGAACAGTCTTCTGAGAAATGCAGTGGAGTGGAGCTTGCCTAGCTTGGGCCGTTTTGGTTTAGACAACAAGCAAGCTAGTTTTCAGTTGCCGTTTCTACTTTGTGGCTTTTATTTCTGTACTCCTGGACTATATTTTGACAATATTTAAAGAGATTACACTAGCCTTAATTAACATGTAAGATGATAAAGCAGCCTAAAATCAGTTGCTCTTTACTTAAACATAGTAACAAAATGGAACAAATCTCCAAAATTCTGATTTATTTTTCCAGGAGACAGGAAAGGACAAACATGTTCACTATCTGGGCAGTTACCAAATAGAGAAGCATGTGAGATGAGAGCTTACTTTTTCCAAGCAGTGTTAATAGCAGAGACCACTGATTGATGCAAATACTTGATGCTTTGGGGGAGGGGAAGAAATCTGGAGAAAAGCATGATAAATGCTTTATTCTTGAAAAAGATAATTTTTGCTAAATTTCTGTGCAAAAAAGCTGATGAGCTTTATGAGCTCTGATGGTTGTTACCAAAACCAGGAAGTAAAGTAATCCAAGCACTTTCTATCCAGGTACATTTGCTGTGTTTTTCAGTGATAATACATTTACTTTTCGTCAAAAGCAGAAAACCGCTGAGAACATTTAGAGGTACTTCTAAGCAAATCTTAGTTCCTTCTGTACCTGGGAGGCAAAAAGTCTTGATCTGTCTGCATTTATGCAGAAACAAAAGGAGAGCGTTAGGTAGATTCTATGATATTTTCCTTCAGTAGTTCCTTGAGTTTCTGTGTTCAGTTTAGTGATGCTGTAACATTACCTGTGTTTCCTTCTGCTCTGAGCACAGCTGGTGAAACAAGTCATCCATTCTTAAATTGCCCAACAGTCTTATCATGAAACGAGTGGCTTCTGCAACATGAGTTTCTACAGTCAATTCATATTTCAAGACTTTTTGTGTATGGATTTCATCAGGAAGTGAACGAGACAATAAGAATTAGAAGCTGTGGTACCAGCATTCCCAGACGCATTTCTTTATTCCATATGGAGAAACAAATGTGCAAAAAACATTTGCAAAATTGCAGTGTATTTTCCAAATGATTTTTCTGTTAAATATTTTAACCAAAATTGGACATGTGTGGCTAGCTACAGAAACAAGGCCTTTCTTCCCCCTTTAACCACACTTGTATTGCCTCATAGAGAAACCTGTGCAAAATTTCTGTACCAGATTGTTGTTGCTAAGACTGCAAAAGTACATTGGAGAGTTTGAAAGAACGTAATTATTGACTACATCCTGACACCCCGCCACCAAAACAATTCTTGGTGAGAGGTGTAAATTTGTTTAACTCCACTGAAGTAGCTCTGACAGCCAGCAGTGGCTGTCTGCTGTTGGCTGACTCAAGAGGATTACCCCTGCTCCCACTAACTTAGAAAACCTGTAGTGCTCTAGTATCCAAAGCTGTGAAGTGATGCTTACTTAAGGTAGTGCACACTCAGAAACGAATTCTGCTACCCTCACAAATGTACAGTCAAGTGCAAGACATCAAACCCAAAATTTCCCAATTATTTTACTTGCTTTCCGGTTTAGGTCTCTAACATACCAAGCCGGGGATCTGAGAATGAGTATTTAGGTGCCTAATTACAAAAAACCAAGTTCTATGTTAGGAAATGTATTTAAATCCCAACCAGAAAATCCCAGTAGAATGTCTTTTATGGATTAACTCATGATTTGTGTGGTAAACTGACAAAGTTAACTGAGAATAATCATCCTAATTTTCTTTGTTTGAAAGCATAAAGTAAAAACTGAAATGAGATTCACAGAATTTCTAAATTTTCTCTTGATCCTTCAGTCTTGCATTTACGAAAACATAGATGCAACATATTTTGCATATTCCCAGACCTTTGTGGAAATAAGTGAAGCAAAAAAATTTATGCTGTTCAGCAGATGAAAACTGTACATGTAATTTCACAACTGCCAGCCTTTTTTACAAATGTGAAGTGATGGGCGCAAGGGGACATCTGCTGCCAGCGAGAGGCAATGCACTGAAGCCACTTCATGCTAGAGTTCTTGCAATAGTGTTGTAGAAAAGTAAAAATAACAGAGGTCATTATGCTTACCTTTTACATTTATGCCAGACTCCAGGAAAGATCTAAGGATTTTTGTGTATGTGTGCTTGGTTTTATGTGTGTGTTAGGAAAGGGCAGTAACAAGGCAAGGTGGGGTAGTTGGAAAACTGGATCTTATTTCCTGATACATTCACCTCAGAGCTATAAGAAGGGCTTGTTTACTCAGATGCTTCAGCAACTGTTTGAAGTGATGGTTGTGTTCTTTGGTATAGCTGTTGCAGTCACTAAAAATTCTGAACACTCTTTCATTCATCCAAGCAAGTTGCAGGTCTAACCCTGGAGGGCTCCTACATAGAACAGCTGTGCATTGCGAGTGAACAGTAGGACCAGGAAGCTATCAATTTTGTTCTGACCTGGTGGTGGCCCTGGTCCCATCACAACTAAATTATTTTTTAAGTATATGCAACTTGCATAGGATTGGTTAGCATTCTTGAACCTAACAAATATATCAATGGGTAAAAGGCAACAGTAATACTGACAAACTTTTATTAAATCTATTCAATGTGGAAAGGGCATTGTTGCAGTGATTGTCAGACAGATTTTAGATTGATACACATGGTATTTCACTGGAAAAATCATGTACTTGCACTTGGTGTATTTGTAGTTATATAACTTTCAGGTGACACGGTTATGTTAGTTTTCTGTTTGGAAAATCTGTACCGCAATGTCTATCATTAGACAGCTGCTGAAACTTATTTCAGACATACATTTCTCTTTTTTTATGGTGTTTACTCCTTGGGGGGGCTAAGAAAGTATGTTTCATACCAGTAAGAATATTCCAATTAGTAAGAGCATTTAACCTAAAAGGCAAGTGACAAGTAAATTACTGTAAAAAGAAAACTAAGACATTAAAAAGAATTATGTGGTTCACATTTGCCATAGGGATTTTTAAAATATCTTTTTCAAATATCTTCTGAATTCCCGGTGTAACACATCATCAGTGTACTCACTATCACAACTGCAACAGCATTTCATGTACTTTACCAATGAAACTATTGTGGCATTCAGGAAATGTTTAAGCTTAGTTAGCTAAAGCAATTTCAGAGAAAGCTAAACAAAATAATCACAGGGATCAGAAAAAATGTGAAAACGATGCAGTGCTCAGAAGTATTTGGGCTGGCTCTGCTGTTTTGGTTTTTTTTTTTAAAAAAAAAAAACAACAACACAACAAAACCCACAAACCACAAAATAATGTAGGAGAAGGTTCAGGACACCACACCACACCCACACCCCCGGTTAGCTAGATCTTGATCTTGTTAGATGGCAGCTGTGATTAAGCGTATTTCCTGCCTAAGTAAGATGAGTCATTAATGACAGAAAGAAGTTGCATACACCACAAATTTAGGCTACCATAAACACTGTACATAAATCTTAACCTTAGTACTGCTCAGAAATTGAACATGTCACTGCTTGGTGCCTTGTACCAGATACCTGTAACAGTGAGGTAATTGTGTATCTCTGGATTTCCACATGAAACTCAGAGTGTTGGGGTTTGATCCCTGACACTCCTATGGGTGGGGATCAGACTGTCTCGTACGCACAAGGTAATACTGCAGTTGCGCTAAGGAGGCTCTTGAGGTGTGCTCTGCCACCCACAAAGAGAACATTGCTGACTCTGCAATGTTTGTCAGGCTGAGTGTGAATGAATTTCCCTTTTTTGGGGGAGCATAGCTCTGATAAGTTAATTTTCCACATGTGCTACAAAAAAAATAGCTCAACAACAAAAGCAAATCCGCTTGAAAACAGAACTCTGCAGCACGTTTCCTCCCTGGGGGGAGGATGAGAGTACAAAAAACATAAGACAAATGTTAGCCATGCTGTTTTAAGACCCAGCAGGAGCTCAACCACTGTGGGGGTAGGCACTGAGAGACAACACACAAGCAATAGAAAGGTGGTCTTCTCCAGGTGATTTCTGAGGCAGCTGCAAGGTGCTGAAACGGAAGAATGCACCCATGTTGCAGAAAGCATTGATGCTGGGGTTGTACGGAAATAGACTATTGAAGGGGGAGCTGAATGTGAAGAATAATTCACTCATTACCAGCGTTTTATTATTCAAGTCATAGCAGCTGGCCCACAAACAATTATTGGCTGTTTAACACATTCAAATTTAATGTAAACTAAAGGTTTTTCCTGGTTTTCATTGCTGGTTGGTTGCTGGTTTTTGGGGTTGTGGTTTTTTTGGGGGTGGGGGGTAGGGGTGTTTTGTTGTTGTTGGGGTTTTTTTTCCAGAAGTAAAGTTGGCATATTTTTTCCTTTTCACACTGTAGATTCATATTCTAGTCAAGGAATTAGTAAAAATTTTATTTGGATGAGGAAAAGTGTGTGCGTGTGCATGGGTGTGGGGGAATGGCAGCTGCCAAATTTCAGTTTTGGTAATGACTGGGGAACAGAAGGAAAACCAAACTATTACCTAATTCCAGGCCCAGTTTTTGGGGTTAGACAATCAATTCAGTTTTCCATTGTTATGAATAATGTGTTATATTTTCTTATAAGACAATAAACATGAATGTCCTAAAGCAATGAATGCCCCAAAACCACCATCCTTTATATTGGATCAAACTGCCAATTATATCATACTGTCAAGAGCAATTTTCTAATAATAGTATAAGAATTAAAAAGAACTAATTGAGGGAGGAAAATCAAGCTGGAAAGTATTGAATGCTGTCACCATTTCACTGGAAAAATACCATTCCTGTATCTCACATACTGCCCTACATTCTTCCTGTAGCCAGTAATTCATCCCTGACTGTCCCACTGTGAGGCATGTTATCTTAACCACAAGGCCTTCCCTCCCTTCTCCAGTATTCAGTGTTTCTGCTTTTTGATGATCACCCCTCACACTCTCAGCTTTAATACAAATATGTTATGACAGCTTGCTTCCCAGATAAAAGCTTAGTTTGCATATATATGTCTTCCAGCACACTAATTACTTTTGTCTTTGACCTCCTGCAAATCATCAGCCAAGGATGTTTTAAGCAATTGCTGCAGTCAGTCGTGCTGTAAGCAACACTACTTTGCCTCTATTTTCTCATGTTTTTTAGGAGTAATGGAAGTGTATCTGACCCAATGCTTCCTAACACCATCAGGTTATATCAGTACTAATCTCATAATTATTGGAAACTACAGCTATGAAGCAGTGACTTAAAAATATGTTACTTTTGGATTGGTTTAGCTAGGGGCAGTCTTTTATGGTTATGAAAGTCTTTTATAGTTATGCAAGTGCTTTTAAACAACACTGCAAAAAGGAACAATGTAAAGTAGTAATATCCCATTGTCGGAAGGGATGACTAGAACAGGCAATCCTTGGTTTAATAAAAAGTGTTGTGTAGTTTGGAACTGAGCTACATCATCACCTTATGAGGCCAGAGTATGAGATTTCCTTGTACTCTTACCATGTGTATCTACACAGATCAGCCAGGGAACAGCAGATGCTTCTGTTCCCTTACCACATTAACTGTCCTGACAGTCCAATTGGAAAATTCAGGTAAGTTATCTGAACTTTGTTTGGTTTGTAGTACTGATTCCATAGGAAATAATCTTCATGTTTTCTTAAAAACCTGGGTCTCAAATTTTCTTAAAAATTTGTGTGTTTGAACTTAACATCAGTCCTGGTATAAGTACTGCTGAATTTAAGTAGAATTAAGTTGGATTGGTATCCCTTGACATTGCTGCATAATCTTGAGCCAGGCTAGGTTTGATTTAGTACTGCAGATATTTTTTCCGTGCTGTAGAATAATTCTCTGGGTAGAAATATCAACAGAAGCTTGTACAGTGCCCATCTAAGGTATGCCTGGGACACAACAACAAGGTACATTGTTCTTAGGGAATTGAACAGCTTGCTTCCCCAGGCCCTAGTTCCAATAACAAATTTTTTTCTGTGCACAAAACAAAACATGTGTGTCCACTTAGCATAGAACTTTGATTTTGTACAGCAACCTGGTCATAACAGGAATCTGCATGTACTGCAAAATGCAAGGAGCTTTGTACAAACACAAAAGAACCTTGTTGCCCCCTCTGAATCCCCCAGTAGATCATCCTCTGCACCATGCCAGCATAGATCATTTTTGCTAGTTTGGCAGCTGCTGCACTGAGACAGCTTCTGTTATGCACACCAATCTGTCTGTCTCCCACACTCTGTTAATTAATTTCAGCTGTTGTCACATTGGTCCTTAGATTGGGAGCTGTTTGGGGCAAGGATCAGCTGGTTTCTAGATAGGATGGTTGCCTAGTTACAGTATAAGAAGAACTAATACGGAGTGAGGAACTATTGCGTGCTGCTGCAGTGCAAAAGTGTGGCAGGGGGAAAGTGCTAAAGCATTAGCTATTTATAGGTGTTCTTGACTGGCAGGTACACAGGTAATACAGCTGTGCATTTGCACAGCTGAATGAGTCAGAGTTGGGACTTCAACTGACATAAGTCTTTCACTGCAGTGCCTGGAAAGAGAGTTCCTGAAAGCTGTTGATCTGCCTCATCTTCCCAGGTTTGAGGGCTGGCAATTAAGATTAAAGTCAATGTACTCTAAGAAGGCTCTGTTTATCATTGAAGCGTAATGTTATTTGGTGTGTTATCCTACTCTTTGTCCACTCTTGTTAATCTTTCTTTTACCAAACATCTGAGAAATCCACCAAATATACAAATACACTGGTATAAGGGAACTCTCTATATTTCTTAAGTCACTTAAATCCTCTTAATTCCTCATAAAACTCAATTTTATCCTGCCGATATGCTCTCAAGCATCAGGTATGATGCAGGCTGTAGCACATCTGGTCATTACCCTCCTCTCTGTGCCCTCAGCTGAAAATGCACACCTAGCTGCTGCCAAACTTCTGCATATTAAAATAGCCAGTTTGGGGTAGCTTTTACTTCCTGGACTGGAAACTGGCAGCTCATTCCTTAGCCCCATGTATGTGTTTCAGCCAAGTACTGGCACGTAGGAATCATGGCCATTCTAGTGTAATTGAATCTACCAGTATTCATAAGTGAACACTCATTTATGTGTGAATTACTAAAATGAAGAATGAAATAACTGAAAATTTAGACAGACTTGTGTTACTCAGCCTAATTTAAACACAATCATGATGTCAGGAGCTAATAATAAGGTTTACAAGTGTCCAAAGTGAAATAAGTAGACTGTAAATTCACTTGTGCAGTATTCCTCTCCAGTCTTCCTTGAAGTCTCTTTTCAAAACTTAGGCAAGGACAGTTGTAACTGGGCAATGATTAAAATGATCTAATGACATTGCTATCTCCTATTTCTATGGTTACTTCCTATCTTAAAGGGAAATAAATGTTACTGATGAGTAATAACGTGCATGTGCGTTGAGAGTTGACATTTCAGTCTTGCAAGTTTTCAAGCTTGCCTGGTAAAACCCTGCACAGTTCGCACCAGCAGTAAATTAGGTATTTTTTGTTAAATTTCTTATGATTACCCACCTTACCTCAAATATATTTTATCTCTATATTACAAAACACTCATCCTCTACTGCGGGAGAAATGTACTGAAATTATCAGATATAAACAGGGTTACATACTCTCAGTTTCCGTTGCTCAAATTTTTATTTCATTAATTATTTTTTTACTTACTGCCCAATCTTGCAAAACAACAATGAATTGACTTCATTACATCAGGATTAACTAAGGATTTTTCTGTAGAATTGATGTAGTAATTTTTTGCCACTAGAGAGCAGATTTGCACTATAAAGTGTAGTGTGTCCTCACCAGACATGTCGAAGGGCTGGGAACAGCATCCTGTAAATAAAACTTTCAAATACAGTCACATGGTAATATGCATGTATGACCGTCATCTTCTGAAATGGACTTTAGACTCTTCCCTGATTATGATAAATTGCTTCTTTCAGAAAATTTAACGGTTAAAATTTGTGTGTGTTTGAGGACTTCAATGGAACTCTACAATTCTTTTTGTGTTAACTTGAAATTCAGGAAAGAACACAACATTCATGCTGTTCTATACTACCCTGGTAAATGTTGTATGAAGTGATGAAAAATGATCAGCCTATCTTAGTTTATATCTAATACTTAAATGTTTCATTTCCTTAAGTTAACCTTCCTTTACTTGGACATTCCATTAAGCTGTATTTAGAAACAGCCTGGAAACACCTCTTGGCTATTGAGGTATTGCAAAATGGGGAGGGAGGGGAGGAGGGTTTTCATAGTATGTTTTCAAGCATTCTGCTCATCTGAAAGGAACAATGGCTTTGCAAAGCCAGAAAGGGAAGCTCAGCAATCCTATTTGTTGTCCACCTGCACCACAAAACTGTAATATCTGGGGTATAATCCCAAGTCTGAAATAGGTGTAAACCCAGATTTTACTGGGGGACAAATATCTTTACACCTATTTAAATCCCTTAACTGAGGACAATTAATAGATATCAAAGGTAGCATTGGAAACTTTAAGGTATTTTTCTTGTTTTATTAGCAGAACATAGGGGGAAAGGTGCTGCTGAACAAGGTCACAAACAGACATGGTCAATGTAACAACCAAGTTTCACAGATCAACAGTGATGCATCCCTCCCATTATTCTATACATGCAGTACATATTCTTCACATACAGTTTGTTAACCAGGTTAGGAGCACAATTTGTAATATCCTGTGATCATGCATTGCAGGATGCTTGAAGAACTTCAGCAGTGAAGTTTTCTTCTATTCAAGTTTCTTCATTGCGTTCTGTCAACTCAAACACACATACTTGTGATAAAAGGCAGCATTAGAGCTCTGACGATTTGAAAAAAGATCTGTATCACAGACAGAGGATGTTTTAAATCTCCCATGATGTGTTAGCATTATACCTTATAGATTCTAAGAAGTACATAGGGGGTTTAGCCCGTATTTCAGTTGTGTAGCTGTTCATGAGGTACAGCTTGAAAAGTGAAGAGCCACAAAAATTTCAAGTGAAATTTTAGTCATCTCTGAGTTATGTGACAGATCTCCTCTGTGAGGGGAATGAGAAACATTCAGTTCATGTAATCCTGCTAAACTAAAAAAATAGATTAACATATTCTTGTACATTTTCACCTATATGCTGCTGTGTTTTGGCTGAAGCTGCTATGGGAAACCAAATTAAATTGAGATGTGTAAAACATGACTAGGAAAAAGAATTCAAATGCATGTCCTCGAAAAACTTCTACCATAAAAGCTTATGTAACTCAGATATTCCAACATGCTGCTTTACCACATCCATATTCCCAGCCATACTCTCACTATTCTTGCCTTTGCGATATCCTCTTGCTACTGGGGAACAAGATGACTGGGAACAAAAGGCATATCTCTCTACTGCCCAGGAATATACAGCTTGTTGCCTGCTGTACAATAAATAGCAATTATCTAAATGCTGTTTCAATATCATGGTTTAGATGGTATTCTAATAGCATTTTAAACCGGGTTGAAGGTCACCATGAGTATCCGAACAGACTGGTGAGAACCTCTTCTTTTTAGCAGTTCAGGGAGGAGGCAAGAAAGAGTCATTGGATATGGCTCAGTCATGTCATATGAGGTGCAATGAGCTAATGGCTTATTTGCCTTCTTCCTAAACCATCAAACAATATGTCCACTTTGTCATCCCATGTGGTTGGTTTCCCTAGCTGTCCTTTGTAAAACACCTTACAGGTTTAAATAGACTCGCTGATATCACTCTCCTAACCTAGTGATTTCTCCACCTGTGACTGGGATCTGATTATTCTATAAATAGCACTGGCCTCTCACAACAGTAACCCATGCTGATGCCAACTAGGATTCACTGAAGAGAGAACTGACCCCCTCAACAGCTGCTGGCAGAATTCATGGAGCAGCTCATGTTGTAGCTGCTCTCAATCCTGTAAGGCAGGGGTCCTCAAACTATGGCCCGCAGGCTGGATATGGCCCCCCAGGGTCCTCAATCCGGCCCCCGGTATTTACAGAAACCCCGCCCCCCGCTGGGGGTTGCGGGGGAGGGGAAACCAAGCAGCCGCAGATGGCTGCCTGCCACTGCATCCGCGCCGGCCCCCTGGTTAAAAAGTTTGAGGACCCCTGATGTAAGGCAACTATGCCATTACAAACATTAAGGAAAGACACAAGCCTCAGCAAAATTTATGCCCATTATGTCTAACTTAACCGTATTAGGACTGTCAACTGGATGTAGATGGTATGGTTTAAGAATTATGATTTCGGTTACTTGCTGTGCATACAGCCTTTACTACAAAGGATGTCAGAAGGGACCAGTAGTTTGCATTAATATTGTGCCAAAACTGATTGGACTGGTCCTAAGTGTAGACAACTCATCAGAAACCAACTGTTGCCCTGAAATAATTGTAACAGTAGAAGTGTGTTTGGTGTTGGAAGAGTCGGTCCAAAGAGAAAGATATTGTCTCAACATTACCAACAGAAACCTGGAGATGGAATCTGGTCCTCATGGACACCAAGACGCAAACACCTGGGAAGGGGAACTGCATGGTATGAGGAGTACTGTGCTGCTCCCTGCTCCCTGGGACCGAAAGGAACAACTACATTAAGGCCGCATAACCGCTGTCCAGAAGATGGATCACAACCACTGTCATAGCAACGAACCAGAAAACTTGAACTCCAGGTGAACTTTCTTCATTATAATATCATTATAATACAAAAACACACCTCCTGGTCTGAAGCTACCCACCTCTAAGGCAAACCATGCCTCAGGCACTCCTCTTTGGACAAGCGTATAACCTTGCTTGAGGAGGTGGAGACTGACAACAATCCAAGGGCCAGAGGAGAAGCAAGGTGTGTTGACTGGCATAAAAGATGGCTCCTTAGCAACTGAACTTTGGAGATCTTCCCCACCAAGGATCACGACGATTGGAAGGACTGGCAGGACGCTGCCTGGACCTGGGACCATAGGGATGCCTTGGATCCGTGGTGGTAGCTATAATCCTCTTTTATCTTTTTTTTTTTTCTTTTTACTTTACCTTTTCTTTCCTTCCTATCACTCTATCGCACGCCTGGCAAACAATAAAGTTGTGCTCCTTGATCAAAGCATAACCCCTTGGCGTGGTCTCCTTGATTTTTTTTTTTGTGCTTCGAGGTCATAGTAAACAAACCATCACAAGTCCACTGAGTGAATCAAGTTTGATCAAGTCAAAATGGTTCTTTAACGAATTAACATTTGTTTGTGCACCAAATCTATGGTGCTGAGTAGGTGGTGTATTGCTGTGCTTGATTATACATACAGTACGTGGAGGTACCATTTCTTCCCCACTTGACCATTAATCACAAGAAAGCAGGACTAAAAGGGACAGTGTTCTCTAATTAGAGGCTTTATAATTGTAATTCTATTTATGGCTAACAACGTAATGGGATATTCTGATTTCTCATATTACAACAGAAAAAAGGAAGCAAAACACAACTTCTTCCTGTCTTACTCTATCCAGATGAGTTTTCCGTCTGCTACTTTGCAGAAGCTAATATGATAAGCCTTATACTTTACTTCTGGTTACATAATACAACAATTTTTTTAAGGCTGGTGGAAGTCAGAATACGTCTACTGTTTGATAGAGCAATGACAGCCTAGATTACTGACTATTTAGGTATTCATATTTACAACTTAGAGGTAGGTTGTTAAAGCAGAGTGATGCTAAGTACTGAGATGTGGTGGTTCATGGAAAGTGAACAAGCATGTGCAGCAAGTTTTGAAGCAAGCTGGAGTTCTTGCTGTTCTTCCTTCTACTCCATCTGCCACTTCTATCTGTTCTCCTTACTGCAGTTTTCATCCCATAATGAGTTTATAATTGAAATGCTGAGCTGAGATACCCACAGATTTTGGAGAAATAGATCTGTAACTAGTCAGAAGCTTCCGCTCTTTGCAGGAAAGTATGATTTTTTCCTGTTGTGTCAACTCTTGCTATTCCAGAATGCTCTGTGAGATTCGGGGAAAAAATAGCAGAGGTGATTTTAAAGTTTTGAATGTTAATCAAGAGCTACCATCCAGTGACCTAGTTCTTACTGAGAACAGTCTTGAAGGATTTCTGATTCTTTCTAATACCCCTGCTTTTGCTATGTGCAAGAAATTTCTAGGAATATGTCATAGCATTGACTTTGTGCTTCTGTTGTAGGACATATAGTTATACAATGTGAAACAATATGGTATAAGCCTTCTAATAACAGCAATTAAAAATTATAACCCTGGCTTTCTTCATGGACTAGTGGTTGCCAAGAGTATCTTCAAACAATAATTACTATTAAGATAATCAAACCAAGACAGCTTGAGCTATTTCTACTGTTAAAATGCCAAACTGCAAAGATACAGTGGCAATGCAACATATTAGTGCATAATCTATTGGACTAGGGAAAATATGTTAGAGATGTCCAAATTTGATCAGAATAGATAAACTGTAGTTGATATGACCTATGCAGATTCTTTGAGTTGGTAAACCTTCAGTCCTCAAGCGTAGTGAATATTGGTGTATGCATATTGATATAGTGCAATACTTTGTTACAGTACTGATAACTTCTTTTTTTAACATTATCTTGATGTTAGATAGAAGAAGGTCTGTCATGTATGCAATGCTGCTTTTAGTTGCTGTACAGCAATTAGTAGGTTAGCTTGGAACTCAGGAGGCTGAGGTTTGATTTTCAGCACAGCTGCATACTTCCAAGTGTCTCAATTCACTTTCCTCTCAGAGAAGTGCAGGTAATTTTCCTTCCAGGGGGCGATCCGTCATATGACTTTGAGAAACTCACATGCTAAAAGAAGCAGCAAAGATATTTAACATCAACTGCACAATTTAAATACCTGCACAGAAGAGCTAACAAAGATCATTATCATCTGTTTACCTCGTAGATGTTTAAGTACATTGAAATAAGCCTCCTAAATTAACTGTGAGAAGAAAAATCCCCACAGATTGTATATTTTCTGAAAACTTTCTTAATATTCATAGTATATGAAA
This sequence comes from Falco rusticolus, assembly GCF_015220075.1. Taxonomy (NCBI): domain Eukaryota; kingdom Metazoa; phylum Chordata; class Aves; order Falconiformes; family Falconidae; genus Falco; species Falco rusticolus. The sequence continues at coordinate 36,123,785 of NC_051210.1, read as the reverse complement.
AGAAAATTGTAGAGGTTTTTTATCTGACATACCAGTATACCTATGCAGTGTTTATTCCAAGATTAACAGCAGGCTTTCTAGGCAATATTTCTGAAATATTTCCATCCCAGGACAATTTCAAATAAATAAGTAGTGTGATCTGCCATCACCAGTAGTCATATTTCTGGCACACTTTCATTCACATCACCATTTACTTGTTTATGTGAGATTAAAATTATGTATGTTTTTTGCTGAAAATATAATCTAGGCCATTGTTTTGTTCTGTACCTTAGACTTAAAAAATTGCATAGTATCAAAGTTATTGGTACTTTGTTTAGAGCTATTTAACTTCTCAGATATCATGGTCTTTTTCCTTTAAGGCCAATGGAAAAGTTATTTTTAAACCAGTAAGGTATTTTAAAAGTGCTGTGAGCTTCCTTTCAAACAATTCCAGTTTAATTTGTCTATATAACCTCTCTGCTCCTTTTATCACTTGTTAAACACAAATGATTTACAGTATTTAGTATTATGTAATGGTATTTTGGAAGAAATGCATTAGATTTTTAAAAGTATAGTAAAAGAGTGATTGCATGAAATAAACCCCTTATGCCTATTGGGGTACATCCATAACTTTAGAATCTGAAATATTTTTTTCTTATTATTATTGTAGACACCTCTCATATTTCCACATGTCGTAGGGCCAATTCTGCTTTGTCTTGCCTAGGTCACTTGTTCCAGAAGAGACCTTGGAGGAAGGACAAGTCCCTACACAGATAGTTCTGAATAAGTCACTAAAAACTTATGCTTAAAACCCTAAATAAAGGTCTTTTCTTAAAAAAAAAAAAAAAAAAGCTCCCTATGGGTGTTAATGTCCTTTACTAATGAAATGGTTTATGCTTATGCAGTGTTAATGATTCATTATCATGATTCATTTACACAAACCTGAGAAAAAGGAGAGAAACCCATATTCTCTTAGCATTGACTTCGCTTGAACTAGAGAGCTGAGAAGTTTTAGTTTTTTGGAGAATCCATGGCTATATGCTTTAGCACTTTATTGAATTTAAAGTAAGTGTTAAACAGAATTAAAATCCAGAGCCACCTCCATCTGAATGCTGTGCAAGTGAAAAGGTGACCTCACTTAGATATTTTCAGAATTAAGTACTTTAAAACTAGAACATGCATTCAAGAAATGCACCAGTCCCAATGGCTCAGGTCGTGTGTTGAAGTGAAGTGGGAAGCCTGGCGTGGTATACCTGCTCAGAGGTTATTTAATGAGTAGCACTAGGGGTTTACAGGAAACTGCAGGGTCAGCCCAGCTGAAAGCAGGGGTGGCTTCTACCTTGGTGATAGTGAGGTCCACCCTGCCAGGACTTTAAAACTGTCAAAAATATTCTCACTAGTCTTATTTACCTCCTGTGCTAAGCACAGACAGCACATGTATGAAGCCCAGCCCAGCAACACACCCTGAAGTATACACCAAACCAGCACAGATATTGTAGCCATCAGTGGGGAAGAGGATTCTGCCAACTCAAAAGCAGTGAAGCTATGATGGGTTGCTGGTGCTGCTTTCCCTTACCAGAAGAGGGTTTTGGTGAAAGCTGTCATCAAACAGAAAGAGAGTCAGGACCAGATCTGTCTCTGTAGTTCTTGGAAGATCAAAATAATCAGGACAAGCTGAAGGCAGAGCATTCTTCTTCCGCCTTGTCCAGTGCTCCACTAAGCAAGGGGAAAAATTGTTTTATGGCCGAAAGAAAACACAAGAAGGATCATGACTGTTGTCTAATACTGGTTGTGAGAAGCCCTGGGTTATGGTTCCTGTTTATAGGCTCTGTTTTTGGTTTGTTGGGGGTTTTTTCTTTTGTTTTTAGTAGCCTCTTGTCCAAAATTAGGTTTTAGTGTTAAATTGGGCTATGAAGGACAGAGTGAGCTTGAAGACATGCTAGAGCCTTGGTGCGTATCAGAGAAACTAAGAACTAATCAGTTTTGGTTGTCATCCTGCTTTTTAGTAGCTTGTCAGCTAGTAAAAAAAAAATAAATAGGGTCATCCTTGTGTCCTCTAGCCTGTTCCTTTGAGAAGCTATTAAAAGTGTGGGTTTACTGCATTGTTAACCTGAAGGACCTCTTCCTTTGTTGGGTGCCAAATACATGTGTTTTGTTTGGCAGCCTTCCCTCCTATGCTGGTTTTGAAAGGACACTTGGCTGAAACTGGATCTTGTCTTGCAGCAGCATTTAATTACCCTTTGTCCCTCTGAGATTAAGATTAAAAATTGTTGGTAAATCTCTTATCTGTTATATGTTATATCTACATCTACGTTATATGTTAAAAATTTCACAAGCAATTGCTGCATGGAGATGACAAAATACTCCACCAGAATAGTATGAATTTCGGTAGAAATCTGTGAGAAATTCTTAATTCCTAGTAAGTCTGCAGGGCAGTAACTAGCAAAACAAACTTAACCATCTCACTCTTGAAAATCTTGTGTTCAGCTTGTACTGATGAGTCAAGCTCTTTTCCTACACAGAATGAAGTCAGGAATACTAGCTAAACCACACATGTCCTTTCCCACCAGGCAATGCATGGTATTATAAGTACTGCTTAATGCACAATCCACAGCCTGAAATACTGCAAAGAACAAGGCTGTCTGTCTATCTCTTATTTATCTTAGCCAAACCACATGAAATGCTGGGTTAAATGCTACATCAAGTTATTCCCAAATCATGTTACTATTATGTTATAGCCCTGTCTCAGCAAGGATGACTCAGCATTTTTAGTAGTGGAAATAATATCCTAAATTGTAACTTAGCTATAGCAAGTGACATAGGTTGCCCAGAAATTACTGTGGGAGGCAGGAGGAAAGAGGAGTGATGCAACTACTCATCTTGTCCATGTTTCTCTCTGTTTTTTTGTTTGGTTGGTTTTGCCAGTCTCCCAAGATGTTTCTGTTAAGCAAACCACTAGGTATTTTAATTGCCAATGTGCAAATCTGACTCCAGTGACTTCAGGCTTCATCTTCTCAAAAGGTCTGAGGCTGACAGCCAGCTGCTGATCTTGGTGACAAATCTGTGAACCCAGAAGATTTCTGTCAGCTACAGTGGAGCCATTCCAGATAAACCATGTTTTAATAGATGGGAATCTGGCCTGCTTACTGTTTCATTTTGCTGTAATATTTGCAGGAAGTGGAGACAGAAAGTGAGAGAGATCTTGTCTAAGAATAATTCCCTTAGTCACCTGGTGAAATTATATAAAGGAGGTAAGTAGCAGGACCAATTTTTTGTCTCAGTTACAGCACCTCAATAATGCTGACTGGTGCAGGAGAAGGGCAGAATTCATCACAGAATATGTTAATGTCTTTCTTCTAAAAAGAGGTTTTACTTAAGGACTTTATTGGGTCAGATTCATAGATTTATATATTGCTTCCTTTCCATTCAAAAAAAACCATCTCAACACACATGTTCACATAGACTTTCTAGGCATTTGGCTGTAGAATATGAATAATAACAATGTTACCAGTAAGATCTTGTCTTCCTTTCAAAAAAAGTTAAACTGTCTAGTAACTTCAATGCAGAACTTAATGTGCCGGAGTTTTATGGCTTGTGTTTATGCAGGCTGTCAGATTACATATCTACAAAGGTGTTTTCTGAATCTGAATCAGTCATCATTACAGAGCTAGCTAATTCTCTGTTTCAGAACAATGGAGAACTTCTCACTAAATGTACTGATCTGGAAGCATGTTAGTTGCGTAATTTATGCAGGCAACAGAGAAGTTCTTCTCCAGGTCCATCGAGTTGCATAGAATTGGAGCTGTTGTTGGAATATAGTATAAGAAACTGCAGGTGCTGAACTTCGGTGCTTAGTTTTTATGTACATTCTGTGCATGCATTGTTTATATGTAGGATCACAGCATAGTTTTGCATACAAATGACAACTAGTTGCATTTCCTGAAAATCATCTCAAATCATCTCTAAAATCACCAGTTAATTTAAATAATCTTAGCCAACAGGATACATAGTTTCCCAATGTCTTTCATTAGCCTTCTCAGGATGACTCTACAAAAGATGTGACTAGAGTTACCCTGCAGTTTGTCTTCACAAAACTTTTCATTAACTGAGGAGTTTTGTATGTGCTAGAACTATGAGAATGGAATTAATTTCTTTGTTATATGGCTATGCTAATGAAAATATCCATTTAAATGAATTTTAGCACTTAGACTGTCACACAAAAATACGTGCAGTCTTAAAAGTTGCAGTCTTGAACCCAACTAGAAGTAAACTTTTGCTGACGTACAATTTACTGCTGCTGACTTGAAATTATACATCATACCTTCTTACTGTTTCCAGAAAGAGATTTTTTCCTCAAGTAAATAAATAATTAATAAATAATAAATAAAAAAAAAATAAAAATAATAAAAATAATCATTAGTATTAAGGTGGGAAGCGAAAGAATGAAAAAACCCCAAAACTAGTGTCCCAGAATGTCCTGGTATAGGCAGAAATTATAAAGATAAGATCTTAGAGCAACTTGTAGTAACTGTTATGTGTATCTAAACTCAGTTCTACCTAGACTCACTCATCTCCAACAAATACTAGATGCCGTCTCTGCAGTACATCACTTAGAAGTTCATACTGGACATTAAGAAAAGTTTTTTCACTGAGAAGGTGGTTGTCAGTCACTGGAACAAGCTCCCCAGGGAAGTGGTCATGGCACAAGGCTGACCTTGGTCATACGGTATAATTTTAGGCAGTCCTGCAAGGAGCAGGCAGTTGGAGTTTTATGGGTCCCTTTCAACTCAAAGTACTCTATGATTCTGTCATTCTGTAAGTAACATTGGTCTAAGATAAAGATGATGTTTATGAAGTAACCTGCCTAAAATCTGTCTCCCAAGAAATAGTTGCTTCTGACCTAATCCTGTCTAAAGGTAAGTTGTATAGGACAAAGCAAAATCCTTTCTTCAGCTGACTACTGCTAGCTGAGAGGAAAACATACAAGCTTTTAACTAGCTTATTAATTTTTTGCATATTAAATATTTTTCCTTAAGTATGTAAGTTGCAGCTGCATGGGGTCATATTTCAAATGTTTTATAATGGCTGATTGACAATTTTTACTTAAAATTACAAGGATTACCAGAGAGACTTTTAAAAGCAATTATTGAAGGAGAAAAGCTTCCAACTTTTGTGATTACTAATCTTTGCGATGATTATGTACTTTACTTTCTACCAAAAGAAAACACCACTTTATAATCAGTAATTGGTTAAGAGAATACTTTGTATGCTCAGTGTTCTGTAGGGACAGAAACTGTAGCTCAGATACAGATCTCCTGTCACTTCAGAGAAGTTGAGAGTTTATTCTACTTTGTACACGTGACAGTGATATGGAAGTTTTACTGCAGTTTCGTTGTTAATTGAGATATGTACACCCAAATGTGATTACCTGTTTTTCAAGAGCTACCACTGAGATGCTCTGCTTGCTTCCTATTGATGTTACATCCCAGGCGTCCTGAAGGGTAGAACTGACTCAACCCCCCCAGGATCAGGGTGGTTTTGTCTTGCAGCAGCATTTTACACTAAATTTCCTGTACTTGGAGCATTGAGGCAATCCTGATCACCATATCATTTGCCTCAAAGGACACTATGCCACACATCAGCTTGGGAGTTCTGCAACTTTTGCCCTCAGCACTTCAGTCTTTGCTATTTTGCAGCAGGTTTAAGTGGGCTGATTATACTCAGACTTATTTAGTTTCTTTTTACCTCACTTTACATTTTCCACAAGTGTCTCTTGGCTTTCCAAGAATAAATCAGAGCAACTGCTACTGTCTTCTCTTGCTCTGTGACACAGAACACGGAGAAAAAGGGCAATTTTAATTGCTGCTTTCATATCCTGCTTCCTTATTCATAGCTTGCAGTGTTTCTCCCTGTCACATAGTCCAGGAACAGGTGTCTTGTTCCTGTTAAAATGTTAGGATCTTCAAATGTTCTTTCTCAATGAAAACTAAGGGAATAGCACCTGTTGAGGTACAATTGTGCATTCCGTACCTTCAGGTACTTCTTGATACAAGCCATATATTTTTAGACAGTCCTGTACTTGTCTCTTTCACCTTTCCTTTACTTGACACTAAGCCTCTGCAAGTCTGCAAACTGGTATTGCCCAGTTTGGAAACCAATACTTGGCTTGAAAAATTACATGATTTCTTCAGTGATTTCACACTAAGGTTAGTAAGAAGCTTAAAGAATAGGAAAAGGAAAGAGTAAATAGGAAGCCCTTGAACCAAAACCACTTTGAAGTTACTAAATAGTGAAATCAGTAGTTAAGAAATGCCTCTTTCCTGAATCCATTTGTGGCAAGAGAATTCCTGGCTGGAATGTGGGTCTCCTTTGCCTGTGCCCTAGGCCATTCTCATTGCTGCTCAGAAAACAACTTTGTTGCTCCTAAAAATTATCAGCCTAAAAGCCTCAGAGAGTGTCTGTGCAGCACTACTGATGTTCTACATAATCTTGGATGTGATTGGGAGTACCAGCCTTACGCTGAACCTGATGCATGCCCTACAGACAGGAAAATTTCAGATGCACACACAAAAAAAAATCCACAAAACTCAAACCTCAGCCCCTTCACTTCTCAAGAAATTTAGTTTCCAGCAAATACCAGGCAATCCTGATGTGTTAGTGTCACACACTGTCCTGTGTGTGAAGCCCTTTAACTGGCAAGTATGATCTGGTGATTTACATGGGTATGTCTCACTTTCTAAGAAATACAATGAAGTTCCTGCCTGATGGTAGAGAATTGGACTGCCACCTATTTTTCTGATAATAAGTCACACAAGAAAATCCTAAAACATAATGCTGGATTTTTACAGCCCAGGTCAAGTGCTTTTATTTTAGGTGTAGTGCTCAGTATCACACAGGGTGGTGTTCTGCTGCAGGAGATAATCAGATAGCATTGTATGGGAAAAAAGTCCCTTTGCACCTTCCTCAGTCTGATCAGGAGAAAAAAAGTTCCTTTACAAGGAGTGATTTTTTAACACAAACTCTTATAAACACTAGTTTAGAAGCTAGGCAGTCTCACGGTAGAGATGGTTGCTTGGTATGTGCATTTTGAAGGGGAAAAATAGGTTTTCCCCAAATAAAAAACTGTGCACTTTGTGCCAATATTGACATTAAAGCAATGGGTGGGAATCACACCAAGGATTTTGTTTCTCACACTGGATATGACCTACAGTGATAAAAATGTAGACTATTTCCATCTTGGCAAAGCACATCCACTTAGTGTGACAGAGCACAGAGCTTTGGATTCCCCTTGAATGAACTTAGGCCTTACAAAATGAAATTAATTGCCTGCTACTGGAATATGGATTACTTTCAACAAACACTTCAACACAATTTGAAAGAAATTCTGTTGAACTACAGTAAGCCTTTGTCTGCAGTGAGTGATTTTTTGGGAAATAGGGAATATATTTTTCAGACTGCCTGAGCACAGAATTGTGGATCAGAAAAGAAATCCCCAGCCACCAAAAGGCTGGCGTCTTGACTCTGATATACGAGTACTCTGTTCAAGTAGCTGCTGTAACAGACAAATTGGTAGAAATCGGACCAAGCAAAGGATCTATGAACTGTCTGTCTCAAAAGATGTAATAGAGAAAAGGGTAGAAAAGCTGAAAAAGAGATGTAAAAGAGAATACTCATGTGGTGAGAAGAATGCTACTGACTTCAAAATAGTCACAAACAACTAGGTTTATGTTTGAGACCACTTGCTGGGAAAGACCATACCACTCAATAAAACAGACTTCCAGTGTGTACAAATACTTTTTCTCACGGTCCATCCACTCCCATTTCAGTGAAGCATATGTTAATTTAACTCAGGCAAATGTACACATCCTCAATTAGTCTGCTGAAGCATCAGCTGCAGCTGTAGCATGGTTAAACACCTGGCCAACTATCTTTGACAACTATCCTTTGTTCCAGAAGAGGGTGTTAGTCTAACTTATGAATCGGTACCAGTACTAATGACTGAATGTGATCTAATTTTAAAATAGATATTGAATATTTTTAAACACCAAAGAACATTGCAAAATATCTGAACAGTGCTGGAGTTGCATTCCGAACCCGAAGGAACCCAAAGTTACCTTCTTTGTCTCAGTTTCTGAAACACAAAGGGCTCACAAATTTAACTTTTTTTGGGGAGTGAGTGGGACATAAAAGAGGAGAGTCTTTTATGGGCATATATCCTTCACATAGACCCAATATTATAACCTTGCTGTTCCTACATAGACTCTTTGTGGGGAGAAAAGCAGCATGTGACCAGCCTAAGTCTTGGGCGGATGAGGAACAGTCTGGTTTAAGTGTCCTTTTGGGCTGCCACAGGGCAACAGATGCAGGGAACTTCTCTAGCCATTAGCACTGTGAGAGAAAAGAAATATGGCTTTCAGTTTCCTTATAATGAAAAATCTTGGATGTGCTTTCCTTGTCGTTTGATTTGGTCTCAAGAGTAATATATCTTTGCTTGCTTTGGCTCTGAGTTGTGTTACACAGTAAACTACGGACTATGCTAAATGAATTCTATTATAAAGGAAAGTAAACATTTGTCTTTGAAAAAGCAAAACAGTTTTTTAGCATACACTTGCCTTCCTAGAAGATTTCTCCAGTCTTAAATTGCAGTTATTCAGAAATATGTTGTTGTCTCTTATGACTGTTGCAAAAGTTGGAAAGCCATTTCTAGAGCTAGGTTTTGTCTCAGTCATTAGCTAAGCAATGAAAAAGCCAAGTGTAGTTCATGGTGGTTAATTCAAGAAATTAATTTCTGAAACAAGAGGCATAAGACTAAAAACCTGAACCACCTGAGAAGTGTAAGAAGCTGTGAGAGATTAGCTGCCTGGAGTGTTTTGATGCTCTTTTTAGACAAATACACTTTTTTACTGGAAAGTTAATTTCTACTCTTACTGACTGCAATAGATGTGAAGTTTATTTGATTCTTTACTGATTCTTGTCTTTGAAGCCCAGAAGGCAGGAGAAGGGTTGTTGTTTCTGCTTCCCTTCCTCATACAGAAGTTTTTGATCAAAGTCTCTTTTTTGGTGCGTGAGAGAGATGGTTTAATATTTTTTCCAAGTCATTCCCATCCTAAATGGTCATGCCAGCTTTATTTTCCCAGGTGCATCTTATGCTGTAGTAACATGCAGCACCCTCAATCTTCCAGTTTACTTGAAGCGGTTAACTCTTCTTGTTGTCCATCATCCACAATGACAGTTTTACTACCAATTACTGTTATCTGTTGCTGCCTGAATTCTTGCTCTGTGATGCACTGTTTCTATGCATTTTTTACTTTGTCATGAAAGTGCTGTAGAAGTCACCAGCAGCTGGACTGAAGCAGTGACTACTAATAGACTGTCAGGATGGAAACTGGAAGGTGACTGTACATACAGAAAGCAGTCCTAGAACGCATGGTGTGCATAAAGTTTTTATGTGAAGGGGTTTGTTTGCATTTTTTTTTCTTAACTTCTATCATGAATAGTTAATGTTGTAGAAAATGCGTTTGTTTCATCAAGACCATTCACTGTTAATGAATCCATTTTCTCCAGTCTGTTGGCTTTCAGCAGAGCCCTGTCTTATCTTTACTGTCTAGCCTCTGGCAATAGAGGTCCTGGATGAGGCAGAATGGGAGTACAAACAGCACAATGAGGCTGTGATGTTTTCTGAACATTTGATTAAGCCTTTATGGCACTTAAGAGCCATAGTGGTCTCTTTGGTTAAGATAAGTCATCTAGCCAGACATACCATGAGTTAACTTCCTTCCCAGTAGGTGGCCTGTGCTAAACTTTGCATATGGATAGCAGTTGACCAGATAGCAATTGAGTACATCACTTGCACAGCCCTTCCTACTTGTATCCAGATTTCTGAAACCATTCAACAACTACATAATAAATCCACTTGAATTTAAATTCTTCGTGTTTAATAGTATGAACATGCATCAACATGACTTATGCTGTTCATTGCATTTCAGCCAAATGAAAAACGTCAACTAGTCAAATTTTAGATGTAGCTTTATTCTGCTAAAATGTCAGCCTATAACCAACTTAAAAAAAAAAAAATCTTTCCTATTTAGGAGCTACTTTCTCGAAGCACATGTTTTGTGTTAGGTTAGTGAGTTCACCCCTGCTGCCAAGTTTAATAAAGTCGATGTAATACTCTTTTAACCAATGGAGTTTAAAACCCCAAATTGTAATGTCAGTTGGAAACCCTAATTGGAAAAAAGCCTTACTTGCCATGGGGTTTAGATAAGCATGAAGGAGCAAAATGAAAATCAACAGTACCCATTAATTCATATCTGAGTTGTGAAGTGGGATGATTTTTTTTTGAAATTACTGATGCAAATGTCTAAAATTTAAAAGCTTCAGCTAGCTCAGATTTTGAGCCTCAGCCTATTGTACTCTTTTAAATCTTGGTTTATTATTAGTGAACTTTCATTGCAGCTAGTAGTTGGCTGTTTACCAGTGGGCTCAGTAATGAAAGTTGGCTCGCATTTCACTGTAGAACTCAGGCTTCCTTTCTCAGCAGAGTCCTTTCTAAGCTCTGCTTGGGGAAACTCTGTCATGTTCTCATTGATAATGCCCAGCGTTCGAATTTTTTCAACCCAAATCTGTAGCATTTTCAATATAGCTTACTTTCTAAAGAATAAAAAAAAAGTAGGAAGAAACTTCTCTGCATTACTTAATAGAACTTTTTAAATTCCAAGGTTATTTTAACACTGAAATGCACCTTTACCTACCATCCTGTTCAATTCTTTCAGCTTGAGAAATTCAACATTTACACAGAGAAACGTTCCTTTCTAGATTATTTTTGTTAGGTAAACTACTATTATTAGAATATTAGCAATGCATTTAACTCCACCATAATTTGGAAAATATGAGAAAATTAGTACAAATTTGCCTTGATTCCACTGCCACCACCGCCAAGGCATTTTGTGGTATCTTGGAATTTAAAACAAAAAAAGTTTCAATTTTTGTGCTCAATTACTGCCCTTATGCCTGCTTGTTCTTACAAATTAAAGACTTGAGTCTTTATACTGAACTGTATTTTATCAGCCAAATAAAAGGTTTTGGTAGCTTGGTTTGGTTAGAAAACTAGAGTGCAGCCAAATTTAACATTAATCTCATTTTTCATCTTTAGATGAGGCTAAACATCTCTCCAAATAGAAAGCAAAGTTTCCTTTCTACTGTCTGAGGGCAAAATAGACTGGGACTACTGCTTGTCTTAAAAATTTTAAAAATCCAGCTGCAGAAAGTCTAAACCCACACCATGTAATGTCACTCTAAATCAAGAGATGTGCCCAAAACAGTGAAATGGGGATTGTTCCCAAGTGCCAAAGTGTCATGCTAAACTGGGATTCTAATATGTAAACCCTAGTCTATAACATTTCTTCAGGTATAATGTCTTCGGCTTTTCTATATTGGTTTCATTAAAAGTACTTTGAAATAGTTTCAGAACGATAAACACTACATAGAAAACAACTTTTTAAAAATAATATCGAAAAGTATAGAATGACATTAGTTATTCTTGGTTTTTGCTTGGCTTAGTATTTTTTTCAGAAAGTTGTCTTGTATATTTCCAATTGTACATACAACTTACCTATATACCACTCTCATTAATTTTATTTTTATTATTATTAGTAGTAGTATTTAATATTAGATGAAATCTAAAAAAATACATGTAAAATTTGAGGAAGACAAAAGTCTAAGTTGTCGCTACTCTCATGGAGATAAGTTTGACCTGAGATGTTTTTGTTTGGGGAAAAACTCTTTTGTTTTATATGTCTGAAAAGACTTGCCATGCTTATTCAAGCCCATGTATTTTTAGGAATTAAATAAAGTGATGTTGTTAGTAAGTGCACTAAAATGTGCCTGTCTTTCTGAATATTTTATGAGAGTAACTAAAGAAAATCCAAGCCATTTTTCTTCCCACATAATTGTACCTGAAGAGAATTTTGAGTGTGATCTTTCCTTGGAAGTGCATTCAGAGGAGGCCAGAGAGGGAAAGGAACTGTACTGAGGGATGGTCTGTAGATATCAATAGCGAGATGTTTTCCAGTAGCTTTGCCTCTAAATGCAAACACAGTGCAGGAATCCTTGTGGAAGCAAAACCAGAGGAGTAACCCTTGTAATCCTCTTCTTCCACTCCTCCCAGCACTGTACCATTCAGTTCAGCATTCCTCCTGCCAGACAAAATACCTCTCTCCCCCTCCCTCTCCCTCCTTCCTTCCCTCCCTCCCTCTCTCTCAGACACATGCACAGATGGGCTTTACAGCTTGCCCAGGATGCTTCGGACTCAAATTGCTTTGGCTGGGGCTGTGCCTGCCAAAGCAAATAGAAAAGGGAGGCGGAGGGAGGGATGCCTTTCAGGTATTATTTTTTATAACCAGCTAGGGTATGGCTTGACCTTAGCTCAGCTGCATAGCGGTGCAGTAAGGCGAGGTGGTCTGTAAGGAAGGATGATGCCTAACTGTTTAGACTTGATTTTAATGACAATTAAGGGGCTGTGTATTTTTTGAGGATATAGATTCTGGAGTTTTGTAGAGCAAAATTCTAGCTCTCTACAAAAGAGGTGCTTGGTAGGCAGTATTACTTTGGGGATGGTAGGCTGTGTTACGTTGGGGATAATGTTACATATTGCTTAAAAGTTATGGAGCTCTATTACAATTCATCTACTGTGGTTGTAGACTTGCTGAGGAAAGAAAGGCAGGTAGTGTCTATTTGTTTCTTCCATGACAGTGATACTCTCTACATCACTACAAATGGTTTGTATGAATGTCATAGGTGCAATATTATTCACTGCTTTTCAGTTAACTAATAAAATCATGTTGTTTCTCACCCCTGGATGGATAAAACCCTTATAGGAAGACCATTTCATAGCGTGAAATTGATATTATAAAATTATATTATTTGAAACTGTTTCCTGAATTTTGTCCTCTAAACTGATGAATTCAGTGTCACCCAGCAGTGCAGAAAACATGAATGTGGCTGAGACAAAACTTAACTAAGCATCTTAGATATGCTCGGGTTTATTCTGCCTTATAGATCCACATGTAGGAAGAATGATTTTCTCCTTTCCAAATGGCAGAGCTCTTTCCAGAACATAAGGCAACAATAGAACAGTATCTTATTCAGTAGCTTTAAATAGGAGTCCAAATGGGACCTGGTTTTCTGACATATATGAAAGCAGACACTGGGATGCTAGCACAAACCACACTCTTACAGATTGCCACACTCACCCTAACGGCTATGGTGTGCCGCAGTATTTGTGGGCAGGAAGCAGCTCTGTCGATTGCAGTCTGCTAAGTGGAAACATTATAGGACCTAATTCTTTTACATCAAACATCTTAAAAACGACAGAATACAGACTTTAAGGGTACATGCAGACAGAAAAAATCTGTCTGGAGTTTTATGCATGGTGTCAACTAAAAGCTTAATTAAATGTTTATATTAGTTAATGTTAGTAAGTATTAATGTTAGTTAAATGTTGCTACAGAGAATCCAAAGACATATGAATGTTCTTCAGCCTTTAACTGCAGAATGAGAACAAATGATCTCTGAGTGCGTGCCATAGGATTTGGTCATGTGCTCAATTCTCTGCTTTCCTTAGTCAGTTCCTTTAACAGCAAGATTATCATGCTAGGTCTTTTCACTCTGATATTGTGTACACTGTGTTTTTTGACAATGGACTGTAAAATCCACCTGTAAGACAGGTACAAGGTACCTGTAAATATTTTGTAATAGTATTTCAACTTAAGGAGCAGCCCTAGGTAAGATGACCAGGTTATACCCAGAGCAAACTGTGTAGTGCCAATTCTGAGGATTTTGTGGATGTGTTTGGCTTCTTTATCAGAAGCTGCTATGAGCTGAGCTTAGGTGGGTAGGTGTTGATCTTGGGTATCACCCTGTAACCTATGTGAATTGAAGAGGCTGTGCAAACTTAGCTCTCCTGAACAAGATGTCTGATCTGTAAAACCCACAGTCAGGTGCCTTTACCTCTGAAATGATCTGACCAGAATGGTTAAAGACTGAATAAGCCATGAAAGTTAATGTAACCTCAATATTAGGAACAAATTTGCTCTTGGCCAGCTGTCGTAGGTTGACCTTGGCTGGCCACTCCCTCAGCAGGACAGTGCAGGAGAAAATAAGATGAAAAAAACCCTCGTGGGTCAAGATAAAGGCCATTTAATAATGAAACAGCAAAGGCTGCATGTTGAAGCAGAGGAAAACAAAAGATTCATTCTCTCTTTCCCATCAGCATGTGATGTCCAGTGAATCAGGGCCTCAGAACATGTGGCAGTTGCTCCAGAAGACAAACGCCTTAACAACGGATTTATTGCTGAGCAGACATCATATGGTATGGCATATTCCTTTGGTCAGTTTGCATCAGCCGTCCTAGTTATGTCCCCTGACAGGCTCTTGCCCAACCCCAGCCTACTGGCCTTTGGAGGGTGGGGGTTGGAGGGCAGCCTTGATGCTATACAAGCACTGTACCCAGAAAACTGGTGTGTTATTAACATCTTTCTAGCTACCAATACTAAGTGTAGCACTATCAGGACTGCTATGGGGAAAGTTAACTCCATCCCTGCCAGACCCAATAAACCAGCAGCTCATGATACAGTAGTGGTTCAGTGGTGGGAGTCTTGCCTGAACTAGTCTTGTTTTAGTTTTCACCCTCCTAGTTTTGTGAAAGAGGAATTCTCCAAGGCAGTTGAGAAAAATTAGATTCCTAGACAACCCCAAAATTAATCTAAGCCTGTAAAATTCACACACAGAGGAGCAGAGGACGTGGTATGGAAGCTAATGGAAACTATTAGCTGAAAATAAAGTTTACTGTGTGCAATACTTGGAGTAGTATAGTTCTGCAACAGGCATCAAACATACCACACTTAACTGGGCAAGCTCTGTTATTTGTCTGGGAGTAACTGCAAAAGCATATGAAAATTATAACAGTCAGTAACAAAAGAAATGTTATGTAATGTAATGATATCTGAACCAAACTGGTATCTCATTGTACAAACATAATATTGTCCATACGCATGAATACTGAAACAATCTCCAAGCAGTGCAAATGCAGCATGCATTCAGCAGAGCAGGACCACAGTCTGCACTGGGGTCTAGACCTGTAGAGGAACCTTCCAGCTGGTGGGAGTGCAGGGTCAAGTCAAATATGCTGACCTTTTTGGAATAAAAGTAATGTCAGTGTTTTGCATGTTTTTCTATAGAAGATGCAAGAGTAGGGGGGAAAAAAAGAGTATCTGAAAGAATAGAAGATGCAAGAGTAGGGGGAAAAAAAGAGTATCTGAAAGAAACTGTGAAGTAAGGGGAAACAAAATATTATCTAACATGAAAAACATGCAGAGAACCTAATGCAGTATCTAATGTAGCAGCTCCCCAGCTTGTGTCCAGAGCATAGCTATTTTGGTTTCTCATGGAGGCACAAAGGGTTTTTACAGTTTTTCTCATTAGGAGCTATCAAACTGGCCTTAATAAATTCTGTTAGCTACTCCTTCCCCCACATGGATTTGTATCCTCTAACATGTGACTCTCTATGATCATGTTGAGCCAAAAAAGTTTGGAAGACTTACTGGGTGGAATTCACTAACCACCCTGTTCTCGAACAGAGCAAGCAAATGCACATTGCAAAGATAAACACTATGCCTTTTTACCCTGCTCACTTTACTCCAGTAAGCAGAACAGGACCTAGCCTGTTAATTTTTTTTTCAGATTGATCTGTCTTTTGATGTGTAATGTTACCTTCTTGTACGAGTAGTGAATTGCTTTAACAGGAATGAAAGCCAGAGCTGCTGATGCCAGTTCTGCTGGCATGGATGTGAATGATTAAGGGGCCTTCAGAGCAAGTGCTTACCCATGGGAGATCAGGAAATGGGGAAGACTGGATGCTGTGGTCATGACAGCAAGAGTTTAGTGTTGTGCTGGGCAGCAGCTAATGCCACACCTGTATGAAAACATAAAGCTAAAATAAAATTCCCAAAGAGATAGCAGCATTGAAATGTGTCTCTCAGCACCTCCTCTGCTATGTCTGCTCTCAATCTCTGAACACCAAGGTACATCCTGAAGGACTAACGTGACCAACACCATCTAAGCTGTCATCAGAGACAAGACTGTAATACCCGATCAGTCTAATTATTTGCAGTTCTCTGCACATGCATAAGGAAAGTTGTATCTTACCTCCTACATTTATAAACTCAAAACCAGTGTTACCTACAAAGTGTCACAAATGGATTGCAGTGTTTTATTTCTGGTGAGCAATGTTGCCATTACCCCAGCAGAGGGAAATCTGGAGACATTGTCAAAGCATATTTAGTTTTACAGAAGTAAACCCAGTTTGTTGTTGTAAATATCCTGAAATTAGTTAGTGAAGGCCTTTCTTTTTAATTATATGACTTCAGAAAATGATTAACTGATGATATTGCTTAGTATGCACTGGGAGATGTTTTTTTTTTAAGCTGTACTCCCAAGAATAAGATATGGGGCATTAAATACATCTGTGGTGTCACTTGTTTTTATGTAAAAAAATAGGGTTTGTAAGTTATTTGAACTTTTAAGTTCCAAATACAAGCAAAATGTATTATTTGGGTTTGTTTTTTGTTTTTTTTTTTCTTCTTTAGGCATTTCATGTGTGATAAAAGTAGTCAGCAGATCTTCACAAGAAACCAAAGAAGGTATGCTTTAATATATTAAAAGCATCAGGCTTTGCTGAAAGGGACACACGCTATTTAACAAAAACTCTTCTGGTGCTTATCAAGAAGTTCTGTCCTTTGCAGTAACAAGTGGACAGTGCTGGGACAATGACAATAACATAGATATAGCTATACTGACGAAGCTATACATGGTAATGGTAATATAAAAGCACTTTTTTGTTTTTCATTGCTCATCTGCAGATGTAAAGAAGATGCAGAAGCAAGACCAATGTAATGGTACCCCCATAAGGGGATTATGCTGACCTACCTATGTTGGCCAGGGACAGGAACTTCAGATGCCTGAGCAATGTCTAAGTGACCAAAGTCTGTAATGTAAAACTAATAATGTGAAAATGAGGGATTCCTGATTAGTCATGAGGGTGAGGAAGAATAATTTTCTATTATTATTATTATTATTATTATTATTGTTGTTGTTGTTGTTGTTGTTGTTATTATTATTGAATGTATAGGAACTGGAACAGACATCTCCACCACTGAGTGTCTTAAGATTAATTTGGTACCATATGCTAAAGCAATTAAAGATCTGGTAAAAGCCACTCAGCACAAAGCCAGAATTATTCTAGAGTGATAGAAAGTAAAACATTTGCAGAGGCAAACAACCGCAGACTCCTACACAATTTACTGAGCAAGTCTCCTTGGCTTTCTGCACAAGTTCTTGCCACAGAATTGCACTCCCAAATTTGGAATTTCGTTTTAATACTACTATTTCTGAAAAGGAAAAATAAATACGTGAGAAACTGAATCACATGCATAGTGCTACTTGAAGCCCAAGAGCACTGACTCACCATCACAAGGAACTTCAGCTCCAGTGGCTGATTTCTCTCCTCTTCAGCTTTTGCCAGAGGCTGTTGTCCCCAGCACTGCAGGAGCAACCAACAAGAATGTGTGTCTGCTCCTTATTCTCCTCAGTTCATAGTGTAAGCTAATGTAATGTAATCAGCAATTTATGCTAACATTGCTAGAAGCAATGGTAGGACTGTAAAGAATGTGCCATCCTCACTATGCAAGCTGTGCCTACAGGTGAGCCAGGGGATGACAAAGATCTTACATCTGCCAAGAAAACCATTGCCAGGCTAAGTCAGTAGAGTGTCGATTCCTTTTGCTGGTGTCTGAATCTCTCGGGAAGAATAGTGCTTACTACAAATTTGCTGGCAGGAAACAAGCTATCTTGATGTGTGGCAGTACCACAGAAATTACCCAGAATGTGCATTTTAAGATACAGAAGCTGGGTAACAAGCTTTCTTAACTCACAGTCCTGTCCAGAGCTTTGATTTATTGGTACAAGGAATGAGGGCAGTGTTAGCACTAACACTTATATGTGTTCCACAAAATAACTCTTCGCTGTCCCAGACAAAGCCTGTATCTGATCAGCAATTCAATCCTCTCTGCAAGTGGTAGGTCAGCAGGTTAAGTGGAAATTTGTGACTGGTTTGACGATCCAGGAAGACTAGAGTGATGTCTCACAGGTTTGTATTTGTAAGACAGAAGTATGTTGAGGTCAGTAAGTCAAAGGGCTCAGACAAGCGTTCCCAAATTGTTTCAATTCCTGTGTCAGCAGAGTACTGTCACTATTTAGTATTTTGAGATTTACTGCCAACAGGAAACTTCTAAAGCAAAGACCCCTGGGGCTTGTGATTGTATAATTCTAAACAGCATAACAATACTTTTTGTAGCTTTTATCAGTGGAGCCAGCAAACTGCAGCTCTGGGAGGCTCAATTCCTCAGAATAATTTAGGACAGGGCATTTGAGTTACAGAGATGCTTAAGAAGCCACAAAGACAAAAAAGAGAACCAAAAGGAAAGGAGTTTGCTTGGGCAGACATCTCATTCTGTTGCTTTCCTCCTGCTACTGTTACCCCATGCAAACAGACAGGTTCCTTTTGCACAGTGATTTGCTGCTTCCGTTTCTGCTGCAGCACGTAATTCGTTGTTTCTGGCACATCTTCTCCAGCTGTTCTTTGGCAAGAGCCTTCCTTTGGTGCTGCTGGTGGTTCAGTCTTTAGTGGAATAATTGAAATGTGTATACTTTTGGAAAGGCATATGTAATGATGGTCTAGGCAGTCCCTCAGTGGTGACTTTAGGCAAAAAAAGGACAGTGTGTGACTAAAACCAGTCCATATTTTGTGCTCTTCCTATACCACAGAACAAAATGCTTCCAAATGTTTATCTTCCATTGAAGAAAAATATTTTAATTCCTTCACAAGTTTCTAGGATTCTTTTCCAAATCATTAAAATGTACTTTAAGGCTTTCTCTTTAAATTTATCTTTCTCATTCTATATGGGTTATTAACTTTGGTTATGTAACACCATGAGGCAGATACCATAAATTGTTTGGTAAACAGATTTTTTGTTTGACTAAACAGATTCATGTTGAGATGCAAAATTCTCCTCTTTGCTACCGAGCTTCCCACCTCATGCTAGGCCAAATTCTTTAATCAAGAAGTGCAAGGAAGGACAAAACTCTTGTGGTGCATGTAAAGACAAACTGATGCTTTAAGTCAGGTGCTTTTTGAATCTGCATTTACACTTGCTTTAAAGCCTTACCCAATTGTCTGTCTATAGCACTTCTGTGCTTCAGAGCAGTAATCACATGGGAAAATATTTCCAGTGCTAGTTCCATGCTGGGATATACCTTATTTTTCAGTAACTGAACATGGAAGAAAATGTAATTCTTGCTGCCTGCTGAGCTTGCTCTGTACCTTTCAGCTGTTTTGGAGTAAACTTGCTTCCTGTCCCTCCTTAATGTTTCATTAAGTAATTTCTACTAATTCTTAGGTGTTGTGTCATATTATGGTATATTTGGTTAGCAGAATGGAAAAATATTTAATTCTGTTGAATAAGATTTTCCCTGTTAAGTTCAGTGTACAGAAAAACGTATCTGCCACCTTCACTTTCAGAAACCTCTGTTCAGGGCTACTCAGAAAATTTACTGTCAAAAATCATCTCTCAATTCTTGGAATTCAGTATATGCTTGGTGACAAAAATGAATTGCTGTTGGGGTAGAACATATTTAATATCCCATTTTTTATATTTCATGCTGAAAATAAATGCTCAATTTTTAGCAGTCTGCTGGGAATTCACAATTAGAAGGTATTCTGGGGGGGAAAACATCACTGTTCCTTTACCTGTTGTGCATGGTTTCAACCCAGAATGTTGATATCTTCTTTGTCCATCAAGATAAATAACTCCATTATTGCTTGGGCTCTCTGACCCATATCCTTTTTATTATTCTGTTGCCATATAAGAACCAGACATGGAGACAGCTGATTCCTTGGGAATTCTGTCTTCTCAGGGTATTTCTTGCCAATAATGCAGCAAACCTAGTAACTTAATGCATCTCAAGACTTACAGCAGCTTTCTTGATGTTGGTAAAATGCAATTTTTTCAATAGTTTCTTAATTTCGTCTAATAAAATTAGAGAAAGGGTTTTTTTAAAGCTCTTTTTTCCTCTTCAATCTTAAAAATTTAAAAGAAAACTGACATATTGAATTGCACCTTGTGAATGACCTAATATAATGCTTTGGAATGAACTGTGATGGCCCTTATGACCTCTTCTCCCCCACTAGTTGCTAAAAATTTCCCTGATAAATCTGAAGTGTGTACATTTCCACATGCATTTGTCTATAGTCAGGCATATATTTGAATGTATGGAGAAGCTTGTGTTTCAATAACCTACTCTATGTACTTTCATCAAGGATTTTTAACATGTATGGAAATTATCTCTTTGCATGCATGTGAGTAATTACATCTGTTATTTGTAGTAGCATTGTTTTGCTGACTGAGAGGTTCAGCATTGACAGGCTTGCTCCAGCCAGGGGCAAGCTTGCCGATCAACAGGACAGCTGACTTAAGGTGCAAAATAAATAAAAACTTTATTAAGTTAATGCTTTTCTGCCTTTCTGTACATATTCTCCATTATTTGAGTGAAATCTATATATGACTGTTGAGCCTTTCTTCAGCCCTAGAACTTGACTCATGAAATGCCACGGTTACCCTCATCTAGTCTCCTTATAGCAGAAACTCCTTACTGGCACTATTTCTGCATGGATGGCCCTATCATGAGTTAAGCAAAAATCACTTTTTCTTTTAGCAAAGGAGCATTGGAAGGACAAAATTGGTTTTGGTGCCCCTGACCAAGAGGAAGGTGATGCACTGGCACTCTTGATGTAGTAAGGGGACTAGGAAGAGGAAAATAAAGTAGATTTGGTTTGTTTGCTATGAAGATAACCCAAGACCATTATGTAGCAACATAAGGAAAGAAAACATACAGAAATTCTGTGTGGAATGAACGCAAAAAGCATCTTTTATACTCCAGGTCTATGAGATATGAGCAGAATATACACTTCTGAGGAAGGCAGGCTATTTTAATATGAGAAAGCACTTTGGAATTGTTGTTCTCATCAAACTCCTACTTTTTTAGTAGCTTTTGTCTAAGAAATACTTTTCATTGGAAAATTCCTCAGGACCTGTGTCTAGGAGGAATGACATAGAAACCATTGTGGTTTTCCTTTAAACTAGCTTTTTAATTACATTAGATGCCACCTACAATGTACCAAGTCCTCTGGCTTGTATTTATTTCATTACTGTGAGTTGGTTTATGAGAAAAAAAAAAAAAGAACTAGATTAATGCCAATATAAAGCTTGGAATGGCACTCCTCTCACCTAGAGAAAAATCTATGGTGATGTAAAACTTATTTATTCAGCAGTTCTTTTTCAGTATGAGCATCAGCTATATTCTGTGATAGAATAGAAAAGTAAGGGTAAGGGCTGTAAATGTGATGTTTTGAGGACTGATGAAAGGAAATTACAAACTATTTCTGCAGAAATACTTCTCAGTTTGGCTGGTTTCCTACTTCACAGAAGATTCTGCCACAACCTGAAGGCACTCAAGGGGTTTTTTAGGGGGAAAAAGGGGGTGGTGGTGGTGTATTTTTGGCCTGACACCCAAAAGTAGTATTTTACCTTTTGCTTTGTTGGTTCAAATTTCTCTGGAAATTGTACACTGACTACTCTGACTATGCAGAGCCCATTGACTGATTTGGGTCCTTAGTCTCAGGTGGAGCTTCTAGGCATAATTGTAGTACAAAAAAATAGTTCAGGGTACTACAGGAATGATTTTGTAGATGTTCTAAAGCCCTTGTTCTCCCTTGAAAGTAATTTTCAAGTGTATTAATTATTTGACAAGCATGATATTGAAAATGTAGTCTGAAGATTGCTGCTAATACACTTCTCTGTCCCATGCATCATCTATCCTTGAGGGAGTGCATGCAATGTGCAGGCTTGTAAGTAAATCAGGATTGCAGCCTACCTTTCTGGCAGTGAAAGGTTAGTGTTTGCTTGAGCAGTTAAGGAAGATTTATACATTAGCAGAGGCTTCAGAAGTGTACCAACCCCATTATTAGCTTGTGACACTAAGATCTTGTGTTTTGGGCTTGCTTTTAAATGGAAAGGAAGAGTGGAAAAACACAGAAAAGTTTAGAATTACTAGATGGGGCTTGGAGCTGTGCTCACCTGGCCAGATACTGGTCTGTTCTTTCTCAGTCTTTGAGCTTCTCTTTTTCCTCCATGGTCTTCAAAATTGTCAACAAGAAACAGCCTCCAAGTTTTGCCTCAAAACAACTGTTCCCTTTTAATCTGCTCTCATTTTAGTACATTATAGTACATTATAGTGTACATGTTTGTACTTGGCAGTGGTTTGTTAGCACAGGTATTGAAAGTGTAAGTAAGTAAGAACAAGGAAGGAAAGGAAAAAGCAAACCAAACCAAAACTACACTTCTGTCATCTTGGGTATTTTCCTGATCCTCTGGCTCTTCTTTTGACACTATTAAAGTCTTTTCTGTCAGCATATTCTTGCCACTCTGTCCAAAAACATCACAAAAGGTGTGCAACACTTTCAGAAGCACCTATAATTAGTGTCCTCTGGTGTATGGTAGCACTGGCAGCAAACTTCAGAGTGTTTGTGGAGAATGCACATCTGTTTCTTACTGCATTGACTGCTGTGAGTCATGATAAAGAAAGAAATTAATGTGTGCTCCCACACTGTCCAAAACTGCAGCAACTGATTTCCTGTTGGTAGTAATTTTTTGCTTGCATATGGATATTGTAGATAGGCAGATTCATTTTAGCTTGATACAGTGGGTGAATACCTCATGAAAGGCAGAAAGCCCAAATGGAGAAATACATTTCAGGTACCACATGCCTGTATTTGGTATCATCAGCTAACAGCTGATGCGTGTACACTTTTCACCAAACTGCTCAGTCCTGGTTCGTATTGGCAGAACTAATTGTGTATGAACAGTTCATCCATATATGACCTCAGAAAAGGAGTTTGAGAAGCCTGACTATCCTTGATGGCAAGAGGAAGGAAGAAATGTTGAATATTGCCCTTTGTTATTACCTTTTATCTGTGTCCACATATGGATGTTTGTATTGTGAATGCTGGAAGTTTTTGGTGTTAGCTGCATTCGGTCCCTATTTTCTTGTAGCTGTCATCAGGATTCACACAAACCTCAACCTCACAGCTGAGTTCCCAGCTGCCCTGTAAGCTTACTGCATTGTGCCTCATTTATTTGTTTTTATGAGGTATGCTGCTAGAGTGCTGTTTCCTCATCCCTAGTAAAACTGTTTCCTAACGAATCAAAACTACAAAAAGAAAATAAAAGAAAGTAGTTAATTATATACTTAGCAGTTTAGTTTGCGACATGCACATTCTTATCACTACTGCCTGAGGAAGAGGTCTGCAGTGTTTGAGGAAAACACCATATTCTGCACAAATGCTTGAAGTTCAAGTGCAAAAGTAGTGTCTGCATTGCTGTTACCTTGTCCGTCTCTGTGGTCTGAATCGGACTTGGGAGCTCTCAACACTAAAACTTCATCTTCCTTGTATCTTTCCTTAAGTGTTTAACCACTTCCCAAGCACCAAAGAAAAACTCATAGATTTAGTATGGGTGATCAAGATACCCATAAATTTCCACTGCTCCAGAGACCTCCCAAGTCTCCTACTGAGATGCACCACTTCCTGAGACCTCCCAGACCAAAGAAAGTTCCTTACAGCAGATGGGACCCAAGAGAAGCTTTCCCAAATGAGATAATGAGCTATGGAAATAACTAACATCAGAGGTCAGGAAATGTATCGCCATAGATCAAAGTGTACTAGAGACTAAAATATTTCTCTTCCACACCTCTGCAGAGCAGCTTTTGCCAACTACTTTGTTGCTATGATGAAAAAACTGCATTATATGAGCAACAGTCCTGGGACATCTCTTCCAGAGAATGTAATTGAACCACAGAGGATATATTTGCTGGTAGCTGTGGTGTGAATCTGTATATGTAGGGGTAATCACACTTATTGGAAAGCTTACCAGTAATTGTAGAATCATAGAATCACAGAATCATTTAGGTTGGAAAAGACCTTTGAGATCAAGACCAACTGTTAACCCAGGACTGCCAAGTCCATCACTAAACCCTGTCCCTTAGCACCCCACCTATGAGTTTGTTAAACACCTCCAGGTATGTTGATTCCTCCAGCTTCCCTGGGCAGCCTGTTCCAATGCTTGATAACCTTTCAGTGAAGAAATTTTTCCTCATATCTAACCTAACACACACTCACACACACACCAGCATTAATTTGAGGCCATTTCCTCTTGCCCCATCACCTGTTATCTGGGAGAAGAGACCGACCCCCACCTGCCCACAGCCTCCTGTCAGGCAGCTGCAGAGAGCAGTAAGGTCCCCCCTGAGCCGCCTCCTCTCCAGCCTAAACAACCCCAGTTCCCTCAGCTGCTCCTCCTAAGACTTTCTCCAGACCCTTCACCAGCTCTGTTGCCCTTCCCTGGACACGCTCCAGCACCTCAGTGTCTTTCTTGCAGTGAGGGGCCCAAACTGAGCACAGGATTTGAGGTGCGGCCTCACCAGTGCCAAGTACAGGGGGACCATCACTTCCCTAGCCCTGCTGGCCACACTGTTTCTGGTACAAGCCAGGATGCTGTTGGGCTTCTTGGCCACCTGGGCACACTGCTGGCTCATGTTCAGCTGGGTGTTGACCAGCACCCCCAGGTCTTTCCCACCTGGCGCTTTCCAGCCACTGTTCCCCGAGCCTGTAGTGCTGCGTGGGTTGTTGTGACCCCGAGGGCAGGACCCAGCACTGAGCCTTGTTGAACCTCATACTGTTGGCCTCAGCCCATTGTTCCAATGTGTCCAGACCCCTCTGCAGAGCCTTCCTGCCCTCAAGCAGATCAACACTCCCACCCAGCTTGGTGTCATCTGCAAACCTACCAAGGGTGCACTCAATCCCTTTGTCCAGTTCATAGATAAAGATGTTAAACAGGACTGGCCCAGATACTGAGCACCAGGGAACACCACTTGTGACCAGCTGCCAGCTGGGTGTAACTCCATTCACCACAACTCTTTAGGCCTGGCTGTCCAGCCAGTTTTTTTTACCCAGCACAGAGTATACCTGTCCAAGCCATGAGCAGCCAGTTTCTCCAGGAGGATGCTGCGGGAGACGGTGTCAAAGGCTTTACTAAAGTCTAGATAGACAATATCCACAGCCTTTCTCTCATCCACTAGGTGGGTCACCTTGTCACAGGAGATCTTGTTAGTGAAGCAGGACCTGCCTTTTGTAAAACCATGCTGACTGGGCCTGAGCACATGCTTGTCCTGCACATGCTGTGTGATGGTGCTCAGGATGATCTGCTCCATGACCTTCACCAGTACCGAGGTCAGGGTGACATGTCTGTAGGTTCCTGGATCCTCCTTGCTGCCCTTCTTGTAGATGGGAGTCACATTGGCTAACCTCCAGTCTTCTGGGACCTTCCCAGTTAGCCAGGATTGTAATCTTTAATTTAATTTAAAATCATTAAGAAATGATTAAAAGTGGCTGGGTAAGCACTTCTGCCAGCTCTTGGTGTCCATGGGTGGATCCCACCTGACCCCATAGTCTGGGGGTGTGTGTGTGTGTGTGTGTGTGTATAAGTGGTGTAGCACATTGCTGACCATTTCCCCTTCGATTATGGGAGCTGCATTCTGCAGTTCCAGATGTGTTGTCCATATACTCATTCATTATTCCTCCTGCTTTTTTTTTTAAATTTTGTGTGCGTGCGTATGTGTCCAAGGTTGCGAAAATAAGTATGTGCTTTGTGCTCCCCTTTTTGGTCGTGGACAGAGGACTAGGAATGAGGAACATGCACCACAGGGTGCTGCAACAACACAAGGCTAAAATACTACCAAAGAGAGGGGAAGGAAAATCATCATGAGCAGCACATGGAGGAAAAATTTCGGGAGGCTATCGGAGCAGGGAGGCAAGGCATAAAGAAGACAAGGCAGTAGCAGTAGCAAGCTAGCCAGAGCTTTGGCCATGGTGTCAGACATACGGGGCAGCATCATCGTAGAGGGATTTGAAAGGGAAGGAGGCAGCACGGGGAGAGAGGCTTCCTCTGATGCTGCTGACCCAAGCTCAGAGCTGTCATTCAGACCTCAGCAGAACTTTAAAAATGCTTCTGGTCTGGTGCCTTCATCCACCCTCTTCAGTCACGTTTTGTGTCATGTGGCTCAAGAGGAAGATTGGACCAGTTTTGCTGGTGTAGGAGGAATGTTGGGAGCTAGTAGGGGGTTGGGGGAGAAACCAATTGCTGCACAGATTCTTTGAAGTTTGCCTAGCTACAGACTGGCACAAAAAAAGTTTTACAGGTATATTAAATGCATGTGTGGCATCTTTCATGCCCTATATCTGCACGGTACATTGCTCTGCTTCTTTTTCTACAGTGTGTTATCTTTATTTCCTCTTTACTGCAGGGAGCAGAGGCCTCATCTTTGTGATAAATGTGCCTGGCACCCTCTAATGGTCCAAGGTGTGCAGAAGCATGTTTAACAGGGAGTGGAAAACTGGGTGGTGCATAGATTGATAGACCAATTGCACCTAGCGGTGACATTACCACCATTTTCAGTGTGCAAGAGATGGTCAAGGCAGCAGAGCTGCACAAAGCACAGGGCAGCTATTCCCTTTGTTGCTGACCAGAGCACCCTAAATGTAAATGGCTTCACCAAGAATTGCAACAGTGATTGACCTTTAAATTGGGAGGGCAGTTTTCACATCTGCTCTTAAAATAACAGGTGTCTGCAGAGCTGTGACAGTTTGGAGAAGCATGCCTGTGAGCTTTGTGGTTGTACAAGGTGTATGTTGCCAGGGCTGTGAGGAGGGGTGGGATTCTTTTCACAGTGTTGGTAGGGAACTATTATATTACGTGTGGTGTTAGAAACCAGCTTGTCCTTGTGGCAGAGCACTGCAAGACGAAGTGCAGGGGCCCAGAGTGGGAAAGGCTCATTTGCTCCACTGTTCCCAAGTGGATAGGGACTGGAGCCTTCCCAAGGGAAATGGCAATGCTGGAGCAGCACAAGGCCCTTGGGGTTACTGTGGATGTGATGTGCTCCGCATGGTGCCCACTCCTCAGGCTTTGGGCCATTCTGATACTGTGCATCCTACACGCTAGGATCAGTTTCAGGGCAAGAAAGTTGGAGAGGGACACGAGAACAACACACTTCAGGAAGACTTGAGCTAAGGCTGGAAGCTGATCATGTTTAACTACTTAATATCATCTCATGTAACCTCTCACAAGCAGCTTAGAGCCAGCGAACATTTTGAAAACCAATACCTCAGGCTGGAGCATGACCTGAGAACCAGACATGCTTATACATGCACTATTCTCTCCTGCAAATATTCTTCTTGGACACCATACCGATATGGAGAAATAGTGTGAAATGGGGACAATGGACATCGATTGTGATTGTATATGTCTGCTCAAGGAATGTGGGTATGGTGACTAGTCATGGGTGCGATGTCTGGTCACATAGGCACACAGCTCTGAGGAGACGCCTACAGTTTTGAGGAGACGCCTGCAAGACCACCACATTCCAGGCAAAGGACTGATAAGCTAATTAACATACGAAGCGGGTTTAGGTAACGAATATGTATAGGCGTTAATTGAATATTCATTTGTTTTATTGTATAAATGTGAGATGGTTCGTCACTTCGGGCATGCACGCTTGTGGAGGAGCGATCCCCTGTGCATCTGCGCGCAATAAACATACCTACTTTATAACTTTCGAGTTATAGAGTCTAATTCCGTACGTCAATACTTCAAAAACAGTGTATTTCCTACCTAGTTCAGAAGTGCCTTTTCTTCCATCTAGCCAGGATAAAGATGGTTGCATGAACCAGCTCTTTGAATTTATTTCTAGGGAAGTAACAGAGATGGCAGGTGTCCAAAACCCACAATGGTTTTCAAGAGTGTTTGCCAGGTCAGCTGCTTGCCAGGTCTATGAAGAGGCAAGGGAAGGAGATCCAGAATTTAGCCATACTTCTTGATGAAAGAGGATAGCATCATAGTCTAGTTACGTATTTTCTTCTCCTTCCTCCCTATTTTTGTGCTAACTAGTGCTTATTTCTGACTGCCAAACACAGCAGAAACCACGTAACTTTTTCCTTAGTTATGTATTTGTAAAGAACTTGTTATTGTCTTGCTGTGGGGGAGGCAGAATAAAAGCAGTCTCTAGTTACTTCTTTGGTTTGGTCTTCAGAGATTTGGGACAGTCTTAAGGGACACCCAGAAGAGCTTTTGTGTTTCTGAGGTTGTAATTAACTTACGGCAGTAAAATGATTCTCAGTTTGTCTCGTGTGAAATGGGTGGGTCATGGGCTCTGGCTGGAACTGGTGCTAAAATGCCCGGGAGCAAGGCTCACAGCTAGAAGCAAGGAGATACAATGCAGCAGGAGGTGGGGTTGCCAGCAGAAAACTGTGGGCACCGCCAGTTAGGATTTGCTTTTTTAGTTGAAGCAAGAGTACAACAGACAGTAACATGGCACATATGCAACCGTGTAAAACAGCAACTCTTCTTTTAACCTTTAAAAAGGATTGTTGTATCCTGCTGCCGTTTTTTGCCTCTCCTTTGAGCTGAGGGCTCCAAGAACATCATCACAGAGATAGTCTTAGCAGGTTGCTAAAATCTGACTGCTGTGCTGAAAGGCCCATCCCAGAGGAAGAGGAGCTCCCAGTGTGGATGGGAACACAGGGTTCACTCAGCTCAGCTCAGCTCAGCTGAGCCAGCCATTGTAAGCTGACCTGTAGCAGAGACAAGTTTAATGAGTGTTTGGGATCTAGTGGATAAGCAATGCTACGCTGGTTTTTTTTATTCACATACATGATTTTTCAGGACTGTAGACCTTTTAAAGACCAACAGCCAAGTGCTCAGTGAGAAATGGGCTTGCCCTGAGTTTGACATGTGACATAACCCTCACTAGAACAGCAGAGTGTTCTGCAATGGCAAGAAAGCAGAGTCAAGGGGAGGAAAAAAGCATACAGAGTTTTATTATTTTTGTCTAGATTCATGTGTTTCTATTTTTCACCTACTTGGAATGAGAAACCCACACCACATCCATGTGCTTCTCACCAGTTCATGTTGTGTTCACACAGAGGCACATGTAGAGGACCACGGGCAGCAATACACCACAGGGGCTTACACGACGACTAACAGTACCACTCACAGTATGCCAGTACACCTCTGAACCCTTGTACACTGCTTTGCTAGGTGAAGTCACCAGTGTAGTCTCAGAGGGAGGTCAGCTGTTAGCCAGTATGAATGGGGGCAGCAGACATTTTACAGCACCTCTTCTGTGCAGTGTCTTAAAATAAGGCTTAGCACTTCCCAGTCCACCTTGTGTGAAAGAGGGCTATGTCTGCCCACCACATTTTTAAAAAAAGCCCTCAGCCATAGGGAGAGATTAATACCAGGGTTGTACTGGTCTGTTGGGTTTATGTGCAAGGTTTTGATGGAGGGGGGGTCATGGGGGAGGTAGGAGATAGATGGACAGGAACGATGACTGCAGGAGTGGATTCTGTCAGAAGATGCCAGAAGCTGCTCCCATGGCAGACAGACCCAGCTTAAGCTGGCTGTGAGATGGACCCATTGATGGTCAAAGCTGAACTCACCAGCACTGTGGCAGTGCCTCCATGAAAATATGTTTAAGAAAGGGGAAAAAAAACACCCACCCCACTGTGCAACAGCAGTTGGGAGAGAGAAGTGAGAATATGTGAGAGCAACAATTCTGCGGACACCAGGGTCAGTGAGGAAGGAGGGGGAGGCGGTGTGCCAGATGCCAGAGCAAAGATTCCCCTGCAGTCCATGGTGAAGACTGTGGTGAGGTGCATGGTGACACAGGTTATCTCCCTGCAGCCCATGGAGATCCACGGTGGAGCAGATATCTACACTACATACTCTGGACGACCCCACACCCAACCAGGTGGACATGCTCTGAAAGAGGCTGTGACCCTGTGGAGACCCTGTGAAGAAGCAGATTTTCTGGCAGGACCTGTGGCCCCATGTATGTAGTCTGTTCCTGAAGCACTGCACCCCATGGTAGGGACCTATGCCGGAGCAGTTCATGAAGAACTGCAGCCCATGGGAGGGACCCATGTTGGACAAGTTTGTGGAGGACTGTCTCCTGTCCACGCTGGAGCAGGGGAAGAGTGAGAGGAAAAAGGAGGGGCAAAGACAACATATGATGAACTGACTACAACCCCCATTCCTCTTCCCCCTGAGCCACTCAGTGGGAGAAAGAGAAATCTAGATGGGAAGAAGGAGTGAAGTTGAGCCTGGGAGGAAGGGAGGGGTGGGGGGAAGGTGTTTTTACGTTTGTTCTTATTTCTTACTATCCTACTCTGTTAAACAGGCAATAAATTAAATTATTTTCCTCAAGTCAGGTCTGTTTTGCCCATGATGGTAATTGCTGAGTAATCTGCCTGCCCTTGTTTCAACCCATGAGCTTTCTATAGTATTTTCTCCCACTGCGGTGTTAGGAGGGGGATGATAGGGCATCTTGGTGGGCACCTAGCAGCCAGCCAGGGTTAACTCATCACAACTAGCAAACTGACACAAGGGTCAAATGCAGTAGGCATGGAGCAGGACTAGAAAGCTGGTTTTCATCATAATGAATCCTCAGACTACATGGCAAGATGAGAGGCAAGTTGATGAAGAAATCGGAGTCACTCAAAGGCTCCTGCAATGGACTAAACCTTTCAGTTCATCAGCAAGCATTGCTCCATCATTCAACTTAGTCACTTCCACACCAAAACACATCTCTTTGACCTTTCTGAAGGAGGCTGCTGCAGAGTTCAAAGCTGGTTATCAGTTTTCCATGAATTACAAGCTCATATTGATATGGAGAAATAGTGTGAAATGGGGACAATGGACATCGATCGTGATTGTATATGTCTGCCCAGGAATGTGGGTATGGTGACTAGTCATGGGTGCGATGTCTGGTCACATAGGCACACAGCTCTGAGGAGATGCCTACAGTTTTGAGGAGACGCCTGCCCCTCTTCCTCTAACAAAAGGGGAGAAGCCTGCCCTTCTTCCTCTAACAAAGGGGAGACGCCTGCCCTTCCTCCTCTAACAAAGGGGCTATTTAAAAAAGAATGAGAAAAGGATGAGAGATATTCCAATGCTATCTAGAGGGAGGGAGTGCTAAGTCTCCTTGCTGGAGAAGACCGCTCCTTGCTGGAGACGCAAGGAGACGATCGGATGGTCACAAGGACATGAATCACCTACAAACCTGCAAGACCACCACATTCCAGGCAAAGGACTGATAAGCTAATTAACATACGAAGCGGGTTTAGGTAACGAATATGTATAGGCGTTAATTGAATATTCATTTGTTTTATTGTATAAATGTGAGATGGTTCGTCACTTCGGGCATGCATGCTTGTGGAGGAGCGATCCCCCGTGCATCTGCGCGCAATAAACATACCTACTTTATAACTTTCGAGTTATAGAGTCTAATTCCGCACGTCAATATCACTTAGTCTACCATCTTCCTTGAGTCCTGGTGCTGAGAGTCATCTCCCAGCTGAGGCTTTGCACACTGCCATGTTTTCATCAGCCCAGAAGGACTGGGCGTCTGCCCCAAAAGTGTTCCTTCCTTCAGGGACCAGCCATAGGACCACTCTAAAGACTTTTTGCATTTTCCTCTACCTAGGCAGTCTTACCTGACCAAAGAAAGCTATGGGAGCCTGGAAGTGGAGAAACTGCTGACTTTTCTCACTCCCAAGAACTGCTCTCAAAGCCTGCTTGAATTTGTGGGCTTTTGTACTGAGCACTGTGCTCAGCCTTGGAGCAGATGGGCAACCACACTGTGGGTCCAGCTTTTAAGAAAACCACTGATTCTGCAGCACACATGTTTTTGTGCACTTTCACCTCCAGGCGGGCTTCTGTTGCTTCCCGTAACCCATGAATGCAAATGTCAAACCTGCTTGCTGATTAAAGAAACAAAAGCAATCAAAATCAATATTCACTTTGCATTTAACTACAGGAGCAAAATGGCAAGACCTGAAGCATTTAGATGTAATGAGGACATGGTGCTATGTTCACAATAGCATTCCTTCATTAATCACCCTGTCTGTGTGTCTGACACCTCTGTTCTCAGAGATAAGCGCTCAGGATGGTGTTACATCAGAGTGACAATGTTGTGTCATTGGGGCTAAGGGGGCTTCTTAGTGCTGTAAACAACCTCTCTGATATCACATGCAGGCACACTTACAAAGAGATATTTGCTGGAACCACGTAAGGTTGCACAGTCAGAGACCTCTGCCTCTTGCAAAGAGCTGGTATACCCGGTCAGTGTATGTAAGCAAAATGCCGTATGAGCAGGCTTGTGGGCAGAGCTCTTTTATAGCAGACATGACCGCAACAGCTCCCCTTCTGCTCTGCTCCCCACTTTCCTTGGAGGTGTTGCTTATAGAAACCAGAGGAAGAATTATCCTGTCTATCTGTGCAAAGTTCTTCATCTTTTCTGTTGTGGTTTGGTGTTTCTTCCATCATGCCAAGATGCTGGCAACAGGATTGTCTCTGCAGCAGCCTGGCAGAGGTCAGGTCGTGTTCCTGTGTCCCATCAAATTAACGGTTGTAATAGACATGACTAAAGGCTGTATCTGCCTGAAGTTGTAGGTTCTCTCTCTGTTCACCCAGGTGACCCTAAGTGCTCTTACTGACGTAAGTTAGTAAAGTAAAAGTAAGCTGCAGTGACCTCTGATGAGACAAGTTCTCCTATTCTGGCTTAGTTCCTGCAGTCCTTGTTCAAATAAATTATTTCATTAAAACTAATGAGGCTTTTTTACAAGAGTGCTATGACCCTTTTTGCTTTTCTCAGAAGATCTATTTTTTCTTACCTTACGGTAATTGCTTGGAGGAGTAGAAAACTCTCTTGTACCCTGCTGCTTCTGAAGGAGTGTTACCTTTCTGGGTACAGAACACAGGCAAGGGACAGGGCAATTAGTTTATGGGAAAAATTATTACCTGATTTATGTAATTGTTAATAAAAAATAAACTAGTTTTTCTTTTTCAAAGTGTCTGTTATACCCTGTGTGCTTGTGCACCTCATGAGAAAGCTCTGAAGTGACCTTTCAATAAGTGTTACTGACTGAAGTGAGGACAAGGCCTGGGATGTCCCTCCTTTGATGCAATGCTACAAAAGTGAAATGTGGTGCTGCTGTTATCCTTTAGAGGATGTTAGCCCCCAAGCAAATAGCAAAGCACTGCTAATGACACTTCAAGAGCATTCTAGAAGATGTTTAGGAGTACCTTTCCTATGTTTGTTATCTCATGCCTCACTTAAATTCATTAGCTCCTGCTGCATATTCCTGATAATCCATTTAAAAGTGGCTATGATGCCATTTTTGATGGGACGATTAAGACTGACCTCAGGTGGGAAACAACCAACATCAGTAGCACATAAAGTCTTCAGAAATAGTTTTCAGAAGCCCCAAACCATAAGAAGTATATAGTGAAGTAATAAAAATGCAGATGATGTGGTGTACCAGAAATGTACAGAGGAAAAAGCAAGGCCTGAACCATGCAAATGTGTTCTTAGTTTTGTAAAATACTTTTAATGCTTTGCAGACCTCTGCTTCTGGATCCTCTTGGCCTGATTAGAAAATGCCATTGTCATTTGCAGGTTCATTTATGGTCAGGGGATTGGACTGTAGGATTCTCAACTGGAAAACAGTCCAGTGTGCTGTGAAACTGGCTTTACCTGGGAACACCAAGCTATCATCTAAAACAGCTGCCCATCTAGGGAGGCCAGTGCCCACTTTCCAATTATCGAAATATTTATTGCAAATTTTTAAGTGTTTTATAATGTGAACAACATGATCGCTAGTTTTGTGGAGTGGGGGTAGTTTATGGGACTTATGGCAGGGTTTAATGGACAGCACTGTGGAAACATCTTTACTTAGAGAGGAGCTTAAATTTAGAGGGCGTGCCAGTCCCAGGAGGATTTTTCTTCATGGATGTGGATAGCTTTCCCACTGAGGAAAGCTATCCAAATCAGCAGCTGCTCATATTTGATCACAGTTTTCCAAGCAGTGACAGCAGTGATGAGTGTATTGATGATAACTGGCTCCAGTCACCCTCCCATTAGCTGCCTGGGCTGGCATGTTCCTGGTGAATGAGAGCAGTGGGGAGAAGGGAAACTTGTCTTTGCACAGTTAACCAAGTGCCCTTACTTAGAGAAGCTGATTTGAGAAGGATTTTCTTAATTCAGTGCAATATTATGCAAATTTGCATTTAGGAAGGTAGCAGCACTGCCCAGGAATAGGATGCAAACACCCTGTTCAGTCTGGGGTGAGGCTGGGGCTGTGGGGAGCAGGGTGGCTGCCGCCTTCCCGCATGTCTGAGTGAGCCCGGCCGTGGCAGACCCCGCTGGCCCACCAGAGAGCTGGCCTTACCTGCTGGCGGCTGCGACGCCTGCAAGCACTGAGGAAAACAGCTGCCAGTCCCTTGTGCCAGGCAGCTTTGGCACTGTGGGTCAGGAGAAAAAGTCTGTCCTGTCAGTGCTGTACTGGCCTCCGCATTGCTGCTGGATGGGTATTGGAAGCGCGGCAGAGGAGGCAGGTGGATGCACTGCACAGCTCTGAAGTGCCTTGTGCCTCCAAAGCTGTTGGACACGCATTTTTAGAGAAGAAATCATTATGTCTCATTATAGCGTATATATGTGGGACAGTGTGGGCCACTGTATCTGTGTAGGTCAGAAGAGTTTAATTTTTTTGCTTTAAGTGTTTGGGTATGCAAGTGTGTCTTAAGAGCCTGAAAAGCATATTTAAAATTGTTTTAGTAAGCAGTCACCTTGATGCGACTTCGCAGTTCTAGGTCTTACAAAGCTGTTGCATTAGCCACAGCATTTCCTTCTGTCATGTATTTCCAGTGTTCTGGTTGTGATTCAGAGAATGAGTTCTAACCAACACATGGCATGGCAACTTAATACCCATCCAAGGACTGGGCACGGTGCATTTTGGCAGTCTCTGAGGAAAATAGCATCTGTGCAATTGTGGATACTTGTAAACAGATAGAAGTGGGTGGTTCTAGTCAATAAAAAGAAATACTGGGACTTGGACCTGTAGCAGCAATACCATCCTGATGTTGTCCAGCTCCAGCAAATGAATTTGGAAACAGACTTCTGAATGTTTTTTTAAAAGATGTGGAGCTGCATGGGCATCCATTGCACCATCCTATATATGTTCACATTAAGAAAAATAGTTTGAATTTAATATAGACTTTGACAATATTCAGAGTCTAATTTCCCAGCTCTGTTCTCTCTGCAGCCCTGTTCCCCTGGGCTGCTCCTACCCTGCCTGTTATTGTGGATCCTGCTTATGCCGGATGGAAACCAAATGATTGCTGCAACTTACAGAAAGAGTAATTTGCGTGGCACTTACTACCTAAAACAGTGAAAAATGAACAAGCCTTGCCACACTGGGCTCTGTTTTTGTGGCTGTCGCCAACAGCTCCTTCTTGAAAAGAGCACCATGGGGAATTGGCCTGGGTACAGTGCTTGGACACCTATCAAAGATTACCCTCCCCCCCCCCCCTATCTTCCTTTCTTTTCACTCACCCACTGTCAGTATCTGCCCTCCCAACAGTTCTCCATCTTTCCAAATCCAGAATGTTGCTCGTTGAAATGTGAATGTTGATTCCTTATTTCCTATTTCTACCTTCTGAAATGTTTTTCTCCATTATGAACTTGAATCAAAATGCTGCACGACGCCCCCAGATCTGTGCATTATCTCTGCTGCTTAATGCATATGCCATACACGAGACAACTGTTACTGCTCCAGTAGGTGAAATTATGACAAGTGGAAAAAGCTGTGGGGTGCCATGTACATTAGCGTTAACTACCTGGAAAGTGTACCCTTCTCCAAGGATTATGATTCTTTGCTTGTTTTATTGCTACTGTAAAGGTGATTTCCTAAGGAAAACTCTTTCAGAATAGCCATTTCCAAAGTGTTGCCACATTTCATGAAATCTGAGGACTCCCAAATAAATCAATTCAAAGTAATACTCTTCTTCCGCTTAAAGGTGATGTTTTAAGAACTGGCCTTGCATGACAGCCTACTTCACACATTTGGTGAAAGATCCTGATGAATGATAGTAGGTGAAAAAGATAAACCCAGCTCCTGTGTGGCGCATGAGGCTCCTCACACCATTGCTGTATCCTATCAACAGGAGTCACTCATCTGAGTTTCCCACCAGGAAATGCACAAATGCAAAATATGGTTGTATTGCCTAGCAGATATTTCAAATCAATTATTACCTACAAAGGCTGATGGAATGGTGAGAGATTTAGAAAACAAATGAAAAGCCAACAGCTCCTTCATGGCACTGAAGGCATGGCATGGGCGAAACAAAGCACATTCCTGGAAAACAGCTGCCCTTGACTCTGACATGCAGAGCACTGGTAGAAGACCAGCACTCCCTGAATGCTGACATCAGTATATGAAGCTTTCTTACTGCTTAGCATTTTGAGGAAAAATTACATGTATCCATAGTGGGTGTCTCACTGTTTCACGCTGAAACAATTTCCTACCCTCAAAGTCACTGTTGGACTGATAAAACTTACAATGACTCTTGCATATATACCAACACCTTCTTGAACTGTTGGCAAATCAGTTAGCTAATTTCAGTGTTGTCTACCAGATATCCAGCCCCGCTCTGTGCATGTGTCTTGGCATACCAAAAGTGTGCTCTACTACAAGTCAA
Source organism: Falco rusticolus (assembly GCF_015220075.1). NCBI lineage: Eukaryota > Metazoa > Chordata > Aves > Falconiformes > Falconidae > Falco > Falco rusticolus. Next base: position 36,086,988 of record NC_051210.1, on the reverse strand, counting down.
GTCCAAAAGTGAAGAATTCAACTTGAAAGAACTGATAAACCAACCATAACACTCTACTTTTATTTTCTGCTAACAGGTTCTGTTACTATCTTATGTCTAAAACCAGATAATCACATTTTTTGGTAAAAATATATACAAAAGAGATAAATTTGGCTGTAGACAATCCATGCCATGAAAAACTCCCACAAATGCTTAAATAGCTGTTGTGAAAAATGAATGTGCCTTTTGCATGACAGCTCAATCATTCATAAATGTGGTTATACCATTCTGCATTGTATTTAAGTAAGCAAGCTTGGTATTCAGTAATTTATTGCCAACTCCACAGCAGTCTAGTGTTTTCTGGGCTTAGTAGGAAACCTGCCTGAAGTCTGAACTCATCATTTCTATTAGCTTGTGTGAAGGCAGAAAGTCATGTTTTGTGTAGTGGTGATAGAAGGAATTAGCACTGATGGCAGAAATTAATTGTATTGCCTAAGGTTGGTTGACTCCTGGTGATGATGCAGTTGCCATTTGGCAATGTGTTCAACATCCTCTGCGCCTGTAAACCAAACAGAATAACTTGGGCGAAGCTGGTGAGCCCTATACGTGGAAAGAGAGCTCCCAAAAAGTGGAAGTAGCTTTTCAGTAGACATATTCACAGCCCCAGCTGCGGCTAAGCTTTGTCACTAGGCTGAAGGTTCTGTGGTGTTTGTTTGTTTTTTTAATTCAGAAAGCTTGATGCTTTTCCACAGCCAGGTTAAGCTGTCAATGTTCCCCATGACAGATTATTTCTGATCCTGTGCCACTCCCTCCCATGCTTACTCTGGATAAGCACTATGAAACTGATCCAGACTAAAACTAACCAATTTGGCCAAAACCTAACCTTTACTGTAGGTCAGAACCCAACAGTCAGCTGAGCAGTCAAATCAGTGTCAGTGCCAGCACAGACTGTGAGAGTATGTAGGTGGAACCAGTCCCAATCAGTTTTACTGGAATGCTTTTGAAGTACTTATACTAATCATTGGCAGAGCCAGCACATCATTTTCAGTATAAGCTTTGATGTCACAGTCACTATGTATGGATCTACAGTCAGGACTTCATCATTATTATTTGAGATGCCAAATACGATTAAATATTTGTCAATTTCTTCATTGAGCAGTGCACATTTTAAAATAATTTATAGCCAATTTAACAATGTTAAATGATGAGATACACATGTATGAGCACTTTGCTTCATGTCAATAATATAGTGAAAGTAAATGGGTTTACTTCTTCTCAAATACTGAAGAGTACATGCAATTCTTCTCCATTACATAAACTTTTAAAGTATGCTTACCAAAATACTGTCTTAATATCTGCCATTATTGCATAAGGTAGGACATCCATCAAAAGTGAGAAGGATTGTTTTGTCTGGTCACCTGTTTTGTTGATTTCCAAGGAACCTAGCCAGAGCTATACATTCACAGTTGTAATTCAAGAAACATGGCTTGCACTTAGAGAGCGTTATTCGCTCAAGTTCACAGTAACTTTCAGTGATGCTGGCTTGTTGTGTCTATGCACACAGATCACTCCTAACCACCTAACAGCAAATACTGAAAGAACCATCTAACATTTACCTACTACTCTGATGCACAGAATTTAGCCAGCAGGAAATGGTTAAATTTTTGTTGCGTCTCATTCTGCAGACTCTTGCTCACTGCTTGGCAATTCCCTCACTCAGCATCTCTTAGCTTCCCAGTGGCACACATTGCATTTGCCACCAGTCTCAGGTGGGTGAACTTCTTCAGAAATAAGGTAGTGCTGTGCTGATTATAATTTTTACATCTTCTTACTGTTAGTAGAATACTTCAATAGGGAAGTTGTAGCCTGTGGCTACATGTTTTTATATGAAAGAAGCCTCAAACTCTCATCCCAAATACTGAATGTGTAACGTCTTTTACCCTGAAAGTGTTTTGTGTCCTAACATAACAGTTTGTGCTTATGGAATTGTATTATACCACTAAATCTGCAGTTTAGTCCAGATTTTATCATTCGATCATGTTAACAACTGTTTTCAAGGAATAAGAAAATGTTAAAGAGTAAACAGTGTATAATGTAATAATAATATGCATAATTATGCATAGTCTTCTGTGATTCTCTGTGATCATAGGAAAAAGGAAGAGGGAATAAGGAATGGGAATTTTACTGTTGAAAGTCAAATAAGTGCAATATTCCCAAACTGCAAAATCCAGGATCACAATCAGTGTGAAATCCTCACCAAAAGCTTTTGATCTGTGGGATTGTGTACTGATGACAAACAGCCAAAGGAGGAATGTGAAATAATCCAAGGAACTAACAGGGCTAATGGAACAGACATACTGACCCTCATAAGGCTAACATAGTGACCACGAAGAGTCAATGTTGTGGAACTAGGGTAAGAAAAAATTTGCAGACCCACTAATTGCCAAGACGAACTACCTGAAAGTAACAAATCCTCATTATGATGTAATAGTAAAAGTAACTCCCCCGAAGCAGAAACTGTAGAAGGGTACCCCTCTCCACCCCCTGCCACCTCTGAAGCAGTTTTGTATATGATATTATGTAAAGAGCTATAGCTAATGACATTGTAAACCTCCTAAACCCAGAAAAAGGTGTGCTAGCTTTGTGGATTTACCACCTAGCACCATCTCTGTACAGAGATGAAATAAACAAATACCTCGACTCTTATGTGTTGATCAGCTTTTGCACACTGGGTGAAAAATCCTGATTTTGGGACAACAGTACTACTCAGAGGTCTTCTATTAAACTGTTTTCACAAATATAAAAACTTAATAAATTTTCTTTCATAACCACTATACTGCTTACTGCTAGTTTCAGAAGGGGATGTAGTACTTTTTAATTTTTTTACGGCATATACAGAGACAGTATAATCAATTAGTGAAATCTTTCAAGTGGCATGCATAGAGATCTTCATAGAAGGTGGAGATCAGGAAATACAATGAAGTGCTGAAGAGATACAGAATCTTTACAAAGCTCAGACCCCACTTTCTGTTCTCTAGGAAGGGGCCCTATTTCCATACAAACACACAAAACAGGAATAGACTTTGAAAATCAATACTGTAGTTAATTAACTCTTCCCTCTGCATCCCCCCTCCCGCCCCCAAACAAAGGACAAGGAATACTGGAATCAGAATGTGGTACATGCACTGTACTCTGCAAGAATGTGTCAGGTAGACAGGGCAAAATTTCCAAACAACTTCATTTTCTGGATTTGAAGGTTGGGTGGGTTTTTTGGTGTATCATATCATGGCAGAGTACAGTGCTGCCTGGGACCAAGACTAAATTCAGAGACTTGGTTGCTAATGCAGCACCTTCTCACTCAAAAATTAAAAAAAGTACAAAAGGGATGAACTGACTCATACATCTGCTTTAGGCAGCTAAACAGAATAAAGACTAAGCGTAAACAAGCTGGCTCCTTCTTTAAGAGGTCAAAAACCTTTATTTTTATAGATGGTTATATTAAAATGTCAGCTCTTGAAGACACACCTTTGTAGACAGTACTAAGCTTCTAGAACCTCAACAATTAAAGAAAGGAACCCTCTAGTTGATCAATATGTCATGGCTTTATCTTGATCTTTCTTTCCCTTTAGAACTCTTTTTTCCTCAACTGGCAATTTCAAGAACATGCCATGAGCTGAAGAATTCATTATCAGTCTTCAAAACAATTTAGCATGAAGTTTAAAGTAGCAAATTAGTACTTAAGGAATTAACTTTGAGAATGTCAAATATAAAACTTAATTCAGTGAAATACAGAGTAGACAATACTATGCTTTGCAGGTATATTCAAAGCAGATGTGCATATCACAATGACTAGTTGTATGATTAAGTCTTCTACTGATCACCACAGTAATCTGCCTCACAATCAAGAAAGTAACACACATACCCCAGCTGCAGTCAAAAAGAAAGAAATCCTGTATGTGAAGGTTTCCAATGTATTTTTTAAGAAGTCTTCCCTTGAAGACCCTTGCAGAATACACTACATCAATGCAAAAAATCTGCCCATAAAATTATGGTTTAATCCACTCGGCAAGGGTCAAGTGGCATGAAAAAAAATCAAGCCAGCAAATTACTTATTGACACTAATAGGTTACTCGGATAATTTTCACCACAGATTTGTCTGTAGGCTGCAAGTGTTTTTCTAATGCAAATGTAATTTATGTAAAAGAAAAAAAAGGTAGGCCACCAACTGAAAGAAAACATTTATTGAACCAAAGTCAATACTCTCCTTTAATATCTACAAGCCAACACTGAACTGACTTTGAGAATGAACACAATGTACAAAAGAATTATGTCTGTTATAAAAATATGTCAATTCTTTATTTCCTGGATATTGAGCTGAAAACATTTTGACAAGTGCAAGATAGGTTTGGCAAGTAAATTTAGGCTGCTATTACCAATGACAAAGTTCAAATAATTTTGTAATCATAGTATACCTAAGACTCATTGATAAAGTGGTATTGGAAATGCTGACCTCTAAAAAGAAAAGTATCACTGCACTGCCATGTGTTTATGCACCCAGACAATTGAACATCTTGATCTTCTGTTGTCATGAATGAATACTTTCATCAGTGAAGGCTTTCCAACCTAATCTGAGCTATTCAACCAGATAACTGACACCTACACCACTGGAATACAATTTAGGGAAGGCAAACTACCTCCATGGCCCTGCATTTTGTGTGGTGTTTGCAAACTGAGAGCACAGGTAGGTTCATACATGTTTAAATCAACCTGACAGCTGTTGCAATTTGAAATCAGGGAAAGGATGGAAAAATAATAAAGAATCATTTGACAGCAATCTATATTTATGAACACATGTGTATAAAAATGGATCCGACTAGGCTCAGTTATGCCTTATTTATTTGGGTGGGGTTTTTTTCCACGTAAAAATTTAACTCAACCAGGACTCAAATCATTGACTTCTCTCAAACCACTAACAAGAAGGAAAAAAGGGACCATTTACAGAGATAATCTGAAAACAGCAATATTAAAATACAATTTCACAATGTGTGAAAGAAACATGCTTTGGAACCTGAGCAAAAGGCATTTTACTGACTTAGTAAAAAGTCACCCTGTATGTTGTTTTCATTGGCATCTGTTCTGCCAGATTAGTATGTTGCTCTTAGCAACTTCCATGGCCCCTAAATATTTAGTACACAGAAACTGCAAACTACTTGGAGAGGTCTACTAAACTTTTCAGCTAATATTGCAGGCAGTCTGACATGCTGCTACTGGAAATGACCATACAGCCTAAAATTAAGAAAAACTGTAGAAAGAAAAAGAAGCAGCGAAACATGATATTTTCTTTTTTAAATAGACTAAAGCGCTTCCACAACACTTAGATACGGTCTACATTGGTTTACAGTCTCAAGATCAGCTCTTCCAAAATAAATATACTGAACATTTACAACAAATGCCTCATGAATGCAAGCTTTCTCTTTATTATTTCAAGACCAGTTGGATAAAAACTAAAATAAAGACATAACTCTGAAGCAGCTAAGTTACAAGTCCTTCAGAAACAGGCATGACTTGGTGCTACAGCAAAATATTTCAGCAGTCTTGCAGTAAGCTATTTTTTATTTTTTTTCTAGCACCAAGTGGGCCACCATACAAAGCAACCTCACAAAGCATGCGGTCATCTACTCTGCTGATTTTGTATGAAATAATCATTTGTGCTTGCAGGTCCCAGACCTTTCAAAAACGCATATAAACAAAAGACGATTGAAAACACTAATGGAATGGAAACTCACTCATTTCTAAATCAACTTGAGTGGAGAAAAGATTTAAAGACTAAGAAGCAACAGAATGCTGTGCATTAGTATTTGTGAGGGATGAGGGATGCTAAGGTTGGTGCTTTAATTTGCGTTAAAACAAAAAAAAAAGCTAAACCCAATCCTAAACAGCTCTATGTCCATGATACTGATAGAGGCCAATGTGTGCATGCCACTGAAAGGCACGGTTGGACCAATCTGATAAATGGCATCATCAGAGCAGAACAGCAACTTTGCACTGGAGTAATCACAAAGGGTGAACAATAAGCCATCACTTCTCTTGTCATGAGCACAGAAAGCAGTCACCAAGGCAAAAGAGGGGACACAGGAAAGAAGACAAAGGAACTCACATAAACCTGGAAGACAGAAAACACACATTAAACTGAGTTTTGAACATTTTGAGTGATCATTTTCCTACTGTAACATTGCTAGTCATTGTTTTAACACCATATATATTATGCCTAAATGGACAGAACTGTTGAAAAAATGGTACCCTAACCATATCATAAAATTCTTCTGAAGTTTGTTATACAACTGATTTTACTTGCAAACATTTATATTTAAGATGATATTGTCGGCAAAACAGGCTTATGGACAGACTGATGCAGTCAGGACAATCTCTTGTTTGTTGTGTAAAAAACACCAATATGCTTAGACGATACTGAATTTTTTACTCAGAAATACCTTTTAAAATTTGGCATCATAAAGATATGGCTATTTATAGGGAGCTAATCATGAAGTAGTATGACTGTTCTTCCTCCTACTCTCACAGCGCGTAAAAAGCAGAGCACAATACTTACGGGAAAGTTTTCCCCAAGGTTATCCCGCCTTTGTATCTACAAGCTGCATCTGAACATTTGCAGACATGCCACCTCCATAGCCTCCCTTGGACTGCATTTGGTTCTGAATTGAGCTGACCTGGAGACAGAAGGGAAAGAGGAGCAGAGTAAACAAGAAAGGCAGTTAGTGAGCTATGGTGTCTTCTTGCTTCCAGTTTTATTTCTTGTTTAGGTTTGGTTTGTAAGTGCTCCTTTACCACTCCTTTACTTTTGCATGAGGATGTGTAGTGCAGGCTGGCTGCAATTTTCACTCCTCCAGGCAGCTTAGCAGGAGAGCTGGAAGAACTGGTGTTGAGGCAGAAGTTTTTCCCCTCTCGCAAAGAAAACTGGCTGATTCAGGCTTTCACTGACCTGTCTGATTACTCAAAAAATTAATTTTCATCGAACCTCTTACTGGTATCCAACTCCACTGCATCTGGCAGGCCACAGTTTATCCTGTTATATGGAAAATATTTTTTGCCAACTACGATAAGGGAGAGAAGTTGACACTATTATGTTAAAATATAATCGATAACTTAAAAAATATCTGCATAGTATCTGCACTGTACGGCCAGCTTCAGATAACTAAAAAAGGGCTTTTACAACCAACAAGGAGGTTTTGGTTTGTGGAAGGTTTCTGTTTATCTATTCACTTAACAGCATATGCTGCTTTCCTTAATTGCTACTATTCCTTTAAACACCGGGCACTTATTGTTTAAATCATACTCAATCTATCAACTTCCCTGGAAATGGCTTATTTGAAGGTATTTTTAGCCTGATGCAAACAAATACATAAACCACCACCCCGCAAGACATATGCATTCCTCTATGCATTTCACTGCCTTTATGAACAAAAAGGAAGGGAATCCACAGTCAGTTCTTTCT